>NC_085136.1:305346268-305373166 GCF_035046485.1 Aedes albopictus
AGATCCTGCTGTCTGCAACCTACGGGTGCATCTGATAGGGCCTGAAGGGTAGTGATACCCTTCCTTGCGGGCAGGTCAGATCGGGTTGCACGTGGGTATCAGTTCTTGATGTCCGCTCAGCAGTAGGGCGCGGGCGGGGTTGACCCTGCCCGCCTTCCGAGGACAAAGGGAGTGGCGAGGACCACTCGGGAAACTGGCTAAGCGCCAGCATGCTACCGTGATGGACTCTCCAAAGCGAGTCATCGATGTTCGTTGCTGCAGGCTACGCAGCTAACCTTGTGGGTGCGATGTGCACTAGCCCCTCTCTGAAGCAATACCTTCTTGGTGGTTCCGGAGAGACGTAGGGTTTGGCGACCATAGGAATGGTTTAGTGGGTACGAGGAGAGAGTAGTCCTGGATTTTACTTTTGTTGTAGAAGACGGCCTGTCAGACCTACACTACCCTAACCTTCTGTTAGGGTGTCTGTTGAGCAGATTATCCCCCTATGGTTTAGAAGGAAAAAAAAAAAATATGCTCCACATTTGGGAGAAGAGTACCGTGTGTTAATAAGGACGAAGAATGGATACATATGCTCCACATTTGGGGGAAGAGTACCGTGTGTTTATGAGGACGAAAAGTGGATACATATGATTCACATTCAGGTAAAGACTACCGCGTATTCAAGGAAACGAAGAGTGGATACATTTGCTCCACATTTAGGGAAAGGCTGTCGCATATTCAAGTGAGCAAAAAGTGGATACATATGCTCCATATTTGGGGGAGGAGTACCGCGTATTAATAAAGACGAAGAGTGGATACATATGTTCCACATTTGGGGGAAGAGAACCGCGTATTAATAAAAACAAAGAGTGGATACATATGTTCCACATTTGGGGGAAGAGTACCGCGTATTTATAAAGACGAAATGTGAATGCACATGCTCCACATTTTAGGCAAGAGTACCGCGCATTTATAAAGACGAAGAGTGGATACATATGCTCCACATTTGAGGGAAGAGTACCGCATATTTGTAAGGACGAAGAGTATCAGTAGGTCGGCTCTAGAGGACGAAGAGTGGATACATATGCTAAACATTTGGGGAAAGAGAACCGCGTATATGCTCCACATTTGGGGGAAGAGTACCGTGTGTTTATGAGGACGAAGAGTGGATACATATGCTCCACATATAAAAGAAGACTAATGCGTGTTTAAAAGGGCGGAGAGTGGATACATATGCTCCACATTTAATGAAAGGGTACCGCGTGTTTATAAAGACGAAGAGTGGATACATATGCTCCACATTTAGGGAAGAGTACCGCGTGTTTATAAAGACGAAGAGTGAATACATATGCTTCACATTTGGGGGAAGAGTACCGCGTGTTTATATAGACGAAGAGTGGATACATATGCTCCACATTTGGAGGAAGAGTACCGCGTATTTATAAAGACGAAGAGTGGATACATATGCTCCACATTTGGGGAAAGTGAACCGCGTGTTTATAGAGACGAAGAATGGATACATATGCTTCACATTTGGGGGACGAAAAGTGGATACATATGCTCCACATTTGGGGGAAGAGTACCGCGTGTTTATAAAGACGAAGAGTGAATACATATGCTCCACATTTGGGGGAAGAGAACCGCGTGTTTATAAAGACGAAGAGTGAATACATATGCTCCACATTTGGAGGAAGAGTACCGCGTATTTATAAAGACGAAGAGTGGATACATATGCTCCACATTTCGGGAAAGTGAACCGCGTGTTTATAGAGACGAAGAATGGATACATATGCTTCACATTTGGGGGACGAAAAGTGGATACATATGCTCCACATTTGGGGGAGAGTACCGCGTATTTATAAAGACGAAGAATGCATACATGTGCTCCACATTTGGGGGAAGAGTACCGTGTGTTTATGAGGACAAAGAGTGGATACATATGCTCCACATTTAAGGGAAGACTAATGCGTGTTTAAAAGGGCGAAGAGTGGATACATATGCTCCCCATTTAAGGAAATAATACCGCGTGTTTATAAAGACGAAGAGTGGATACATATGCTCCACATTTAGGGGAAGAGTACCGCGTGTTTATATAGACGAAGAGCGAATACATATGCTTCCCATTTGGGGGAAGAGTACCGCGTATTTATAAAGACGAAGAGTGGATACATATGCTCCACTTTGGGGGAAGAGTACCGCGTATTTATAAAGACGAAGAATGCATACATGTGCTCCACATTTGGGGGAAGAGTACCGTGTGTTTATGAGGACGAAGAGTGGATACATATGCTCCACATTTAAGGGAAGACTAATGCGTGTTTAAAAGGGCGAAGAGTGGATACATATGCTCCCCATTTAAGGAAATAATACCGCGTGTTTATAAAGACGAAGAGTGGATACATATGCTCCACATTTGTACCGCGTGTTTATGAGGACGAAAAGTGGATACATATGCTCCACATTTGGGGGAAGAGTACCACGTGTTTATAAAGACAAAGAGTCGAAACATATGCTCCACATTTGGGGGAAGAGAACCGTGTATTTATAAAGTTGAAGAATGGATACATATGCTAAACATTTTAGGAAAGAGTACCGCGTGTTTATTATAACGAAGAGTGGATAATATGCTCCACATTTGAGGGAAAGAGTACGCGTATTCTTAAGCATAAAGAGTGGATACATATGCTCCACATTTGGGGGAAGAGTACCGTGTGTTTATAAAGACGAAGAGTGGATACATATGCTCCACATTTGGGGGAAGAGTACCGCGTATTTGTAATGACGAGAAGTGGTTACATATGCTCCACATTTGAGGGAAGAGTACCGCGTATTAATAAAGACCACATTCGGAGAGACTACCACATAACATTACACAGCAGCAATGAACTATGTGTCAGTTGACCAAAATTAGTCGGAACTCTAAATCATAGGTGGCAACTCTTTAATCGACATATTGGAACCATGCCGAGAACGCTGAGAGTTGTTAGACCACTGACAAGAGCGCTTCAAATCGACTTTATTAGTTTCTACTGCAGTCCAATGTTAATGTTTTATGCTCACAACTCACATTTAAGGAAAGTCGACCGCGTATTCATGGGAACGAGAATTGGATACATATTCCCCACATTCAAAGAAAGAGTACCGCGTGTTTATAAAGACGAAGAGTGAATACATATGCTCCACATTTGGAGGAAGAGTACCGCGTATTTATAGAGACGAAGAGTGGATACATATGCTCCACATTTGGGGGAAGAGTACCGTGTGTTTATGAGGACAAAGAGTGGATACATATGCTCCACATATAAAAGAAGACTAATGCGTGTTTAAAAGGGCGGAGAGTGGATACATATGCTCCACATTAAATGAAAGGGTACCGCGTGTTTATAAAGACGAAGAGTGGATACATATGCTCCACATTTGGGGAGAGTACCGTGTGTTTATAAAGACGAAGAGGGGATACACATGCTCCACATTTGGAGGAAGAGTACCGCGTGTGTATAAGGACGAAGAGTGGATACATATGTTACACATTTGGGGAAAGAGTACCGCGTATTTATAAAGACAAAGAATGGATACATATGCTCCACATTTGGGGGAAGTGTACCGTGTGTTTATGAGGACGAAGAGTGGATACATATGCTCCACATATAAAAGAAGACTAATGCGTGTTTAAAAGGGCGGAGAGTGGATACATATGCTTCACATTTAATGAAAGGGTACCGCGTGTTTATAAAGACGAAGAGTGGATACATATGCTCCACATTTGGGGGAAGAGTACCGCGTGTTTATAAAGACGAAGAATGGATACATATGCTCCACATTTGGGGGAAGAGTACCGCGTGTTTATAAAGACAAAGAGTGAATACATATGCTCAACATTTGGGGGAAGAGTACCGTGTATTTATAATTTATAGAGACGAAGAATGGATACATATGCTTCACATTTGGGGGAAGAGTACCGTGTGTTTATGAGGACGAAAAGTGGATACATATGCTCCACATTTGGGGGAAGAGTACCGCGTGTTTATAAAGAAGAAGAGTGGATACATATGCTCCACATTTGGGGAGAGTACCGTGTGTTTATAAAGACGAAGAGGGGATACACATGCTCAACATTTGGAGGAAGAGTACCGCGTGTGTATAAGGACGAAGAGTGGATACATATGTTCCACATTTGGGGAAAGAGAACCACGTATTTATAAGGACGAAGAGTGGATACACATGCTCCACATTTGAAGGAAGAAAACCGCGTATTTATAAGGACGAAGAGTGGATATATATGCTGCACAATTGGGAAAATCGAACCGCGTATTTATAATGACGAAGAGTGGATACATATATTCCACATTTGAGGGAAGAGTACCGCGTATTTATAAGAACGAAGAGTGGATACATATGCTCCACATTTGGGGAAAATGAACCGCGTATTTGTAAGGACGAAGAGTGAATACATATGTTCCACATTTGAGGGAAAAGTACCACGTATTAATAAAGACGAAGAGTGCATACATATGCTCCACATTTGAGGGAAGAGTACCGCGTATTTATAAGGACGAAGAGTGGATACATGTGCTCCACATTTTTGGAAAAGTGCCGCGTATTTATGAAGACTAAGAGTGGATACATATGCTCCACATTTGGAGAAAAAGAATCATGTATTAATAAAGACGACGAGTGGATACATGTGTTCCACATTACGGAAGAGTACCGCGTATTTTTAAGGACGAAGAGTGGATACATATGCTCCACATTTGAGGGAAGAGTACCGCATATTTTTAAGGACGAAGAGTATCAGTAGGTCGGCTCTAGAGGACGAAGAGTGGATACATATGCTAAACATTTGGGGAAAGAGAACCGCGTATATGCTCCACATTTGGGGGAAGAGTACCGCGTATTAATAGAGACGAAGAGAGGATACATATGTTCCACATTAGGGAAGAGTACCGCATATTTATAAGGACGAAGAGTGGATATATATGCTCCACATTTGAGGGAAGAGTACCGCGTATTTGTAAAGGCGAAGAGTGGATACACATGATCCATATTTAAGGAAAGAGAACCGCGTATTTATAAAGACAAAGAGTGAATACATATGCTCCACATTTAGGGAAAGAGAACCGCGTATTTATAAAGACGAAGAGTATTATTATTATTGACTTTTTATTATGGGGAATTTCAGCCCGAGGCTGGTTCATCCCCGAAAGACGAAGAGTGAATACATATGTTCCACATTTGAGGGAAAAGTACCGCGTATTTATAAAGACGAAGAGTGGATACATATGCTCCACATTTGAGGAAAGAGTACCGCGTATTTATAAAGACGAAGAGTGGATACATATGCTCCACATTTTCGGGAAAGTGCCGCGTATTTCTGAAGACGAAGAGTGGATACATATGCTCCACATTTGGAAAAAGAGAATCGCGTATTAATAAAGACGAAGAGTGGATACATACGTTCCACATTTGAGGGAAGAGTACCGCGTATTTATAGGAACGAAGAGTAGATACATATGCTTCACATTTTGGGGAAAGAGTACCGCGTATTCAGAGGGACGAAGAAAGGATACATATGATCTACATTTGGGGGAATAGTACCGCGTATTTATAAAGACGAATAGTGAATCCACATTTGGGGAGAGTGTACCACGTATTTATATGGACGAAGAGTGGATACACATGCTCCACATTTGAAGGAAGAAAACCGCGTATTTATAAGGACGAAGAGTGGATATATATGCTGCACAATTGGGAAAATCGAACCGCGTATTTATAATGACGAAGAGTGGATACATATATTCCACATTTGAGGGAAGAGTACCGCTTATTTACAAAAACAGAGAGTGGATATATATGCTTCACATTGGAGGGAAGAGTACCGCTTATTTATAAGGACGACGAGTGGATACATATGCTCCACATTTGGGGGAAGAGAACCACGTATTATTAACCGAAGAGTGGATACATATGCTCCACATTTGGGGGAAGAGTACCGCATATTTATAAGGACGAAGAGTGGATACATATGCTCCACATTTGAGGGAAGAGTAGCATATGTAAGAGTACTGCGTATTTGTAAGGACGAAGAGTGGATACACATGCTCCACATTTGAAGGAAGAGTACCGCGTATTTATAAGGACGAAGAGTGGATACATATGCTCCACATTTCAGGGAAGAGTACCGCGTATTTATTAAGACGAAGAGTGAATCCATATGCTCCTCATTTTGGGGAAACAGAATCGTGTATTTATGAAGAAGAAAAGTGGATACATATGTTCCACATTAGGGAAGAATACCGCGTATTTATGAGGACGAAGAGTAGATACATATGCTCCACATTTGGGGAAATAGAACCGCGTAATTATAATGACGAAGAGTGGATACATATGCTCCACAGAGACGTAGGGTTTGGCGACCATAGGAATGTGTTTAGTTGGTGGAGGAGAGAGTAGTCCTGGCTTTTTACTTTTGTAGTAGAAGACGGCCTCATCCCTACCCACACTACCCTAACCTTCCTGTTACGGTGGCTGTTGAGCAAATTCTCCCCCTATGGTTTTGAAGGAAAAAAAAGACCACTGACTTGAGCGCTTTTAACGATATGATAGTTTTCTAGTGCTGTTCAATGTTAATGAAACGCGGTGCTCTTATAGCAGAATATGCGTATATGTCTAAATAATTATAAATGTGGATACATATGCTCCATATTCAGGAAAATACTACCACGTATTCTTGTTAACGAGTTGTGGATACATATTGTCCACATACACGGAAAGGCTACTGCGCGTTCTTGGAAACCAGGAGTGGCTACTGTATGTAACATGTTCTCCACATTCCGGGTTCGTTAGAGCTACAGGTTCAGAAAAGAATCACTTTGCATCTTCTTCCACATACGAAGCCAGTCAGCAGTGAACGGTTGTCGCTTTAGTTTAAATGGTTCCTTCTTAACCAGTTATAAATGATAAGTGTGGAGCCAGGTTTACGATATCTATCGGCTCCGTCATGCTTCAAAAAATTCGAGCCTTATGCATGAGTATTAAAATGTTATAAGAGGAAATAACCATTTTTTAAACTGCGTTGCTACAAGAAAGCATACAAATTTTGACCTTTACTCGCATGCTTTTAAACTATGCTTCTCAATACGAAACAACTAGATAGGGTATAAGTGCCATAAGTAATCTTACGCTCCCAAATTCATCCAATTCGATTCGATTCGATTCCAATTCGTTTCGATTCGATTCCAATTCGAAAACAAGCGATTACGGCACCGATTGTTGATGCTCTTTTTATTTTCATGCGTGCTCACCTCTAACAAAAAAAAAACTAAAATATGACACAAAACAAACAGCGCTTTAATCCTCTGGTTTTCGTAGGATGAAAATGGGATCCATACGATTAATAAGGGTGCTAATACACTATGTATAGAATGTGAAACATAGGCAACAATAACAATCAATAAAAACTTTTCCACCTGAGATAAGATTTAAAGAAGCCAACTTTTGACATCCGGAGGAATCACTTTCCAAAAGTCGGGGAGTCATTTTTGCTTTGCTTTTGGTGTCCGGTTGGCAGAAGGCGAATGTCGACAGCCGGAAGAATCGTCTTCCGACAGCAGGAGGAATTATCTTTCGTCTGCCGGAGGAATCATCTCCCGACTGTCGAAGGAATCGTCTTTCGACTCCCGGAGGAATCGCATCCGAAAATGATTTCTTCGGCTGTCTAAAAAAAATTCCCCCGGCTGCGGGAAGACGATTTTTTCGGCTGTCGGAAGATAATTTCTCCGACTGCCGGGAGATGATTCCTCCGGCTACCGGAAAACTATTCCCCCTGTTGTCGAAAGACGATTCTTTCGGCTGTCCGAGGATGATTCCTCTGACTGACTGATCTTCCGAAAGTTGCAGGCATCATCTTCCCACAGTCGGAGGAATCATGCCACAAGATGATTTCACCTGCTGTCTAAGAATGAATCCACCGGCTGCTGGAAGACGATTTCTCTGGCTGTCGGAAGATAATTCCTCCGGCTGCCGAAAAGCTACTCCCCCTGTTGTCGAAAGACGATTCTTCCGGCTGTCCGAGGATGATTCCTACAATTGACTTTGATCTTCCGAAAGTCGCAGGCATTATCTTCTAAAAGGCATATTTCGACAGCCGGAAAAAGTCATGTTCCGACAACCTGAAGAATTTGGCTGAGGAATCTTCCGGATGCAACTTTTACACAGCGCAACTTCGAAACTTACGGTTTTTCTCCTGTCGCCTTCCTCGCATTGTGCTGCACCGAGCTTCCTGACGGCTGGATCTGAAAATGGCAAGAATCTTGACTCACATTGATTTAATATAAATCGTGTATTTACGGAATTACTTACCTTTTTAGCGCCTTCACTGACGAAAAAGTTCCTGACCTGACCGCACCTCGCCAAAACAAAACCAAAACAGTCGCAACAAACCCCAGCCGAGAAAAATTTTCTCTGTCAGTGTCACAACAGTACACGAAGAAGCAAAAGTACCCAAATATGCGTTTATTTTACCCAACTAAAGAATTGCGTATACACTCAGGAAAAAAGCAATACTAAATAGTTTGAATCTCCGTTTCGCCTGGTTGACCCCAAGCAACAAATTTTGAAAACGACGTATAATCAATGGTGTAGCATTGATTATACGTCGTTTTCTAAATTTGTTACTGTACTATGCGTTGCGCGAAAATTTTTGAGCGCAAGTGCTCGTATACCTCCGCCAGTACGGTAAATCTTGTTGGTGTTTTCGGCGCAGTATTCTTTGGCCCATTCGCGCACTTATCGTAAAAGACACCAGAACGATTAAACGTACGAGCGGAGATCTATTAGCGATTTTGCACCATTTTCGCTCTCTATTTTCTTGCAACGGATAATATTCATTTCTGTGAAAGTTATATTGATTGCTTGTTTGCGTTTTCAGCCTATACCTAGGCAATCTCAACCATCTCTTCAATCTACGAGACACTGTATGCAGTTGAAAAATCGGACTCCCAGGGAAATTCGGCATGGAGGCATATATATATATATATATATATATATATATATATATATATATATATATATATATATATATATATATATACCCGAATAAAAAATACAGTAGAAAAACCGAAAGTTGTAGTGTAACTGTACTATTTAGAACCATATTTTTACAATAGACACCACTGTAAAAATAAAAATTTAAAAACAATAAGATGTAATGTAAACACCATACTGTGAATTGTAAATAAGATTTTTACAATATATTATACGGGTTGTTAAGTATCGTAACAATATAAATAAATATTTTTCTCCATATATATTTTTTTTGCAAAACCATACATTTTATTGCTAATGAATTGTTCTAACAACTGATACGTGGGATTAAATATACCGTACATTGTATGGTACATTAATGGTTTCAAACAATAAAATGTACTGTAAATAAATTGTTTTTATTTGTAATTTCACTACTGGTCATACATTTAATCAAATGGTTTTGGAATGGTTCTCTTTTGTTATGTTGTATTGTTTTACATTACATAAACCATTTAATGTTATATTTAATGTTATGTGCACGATCAAACCCACAACGCCACCAAACACCATATTGCCACAGTCAGTGGTGAATTCAAACATTCCAAGTGGTGAATTAAATTAGTATGAGAAATTAACCGATTGCAGCGCCACGGTATTGCCACTTGTGTTGCCGATTTCAAATGGCCGTTAAATTCCTTACATAGTTTCGCAACTGGACTTGGATGTCTGTTCTCTAGGTTATGGCGCCAGCATCAAACCGAATAGTCTATTTTATGAGGCTAGTCAAACGACAGAAGTCTGCGTTCGGATGTTTACGTTTTCAATCATCATCTGGTTGATGATGGTTAATGACTGCGCGCAGGCCAAGCGTAGCTTTTCAAACTGGCTAAAACGAAATTGAGATTTTTTTATTTAAATTCTTTTAAGCCTCTAAACGAGTCAATCGTAACGAAAAAATACCTAATAAATTACTAAGTTTTGTGTTGCTTCTTCGATTGTTTTTGAACCTTTTTTGCCCAAAATTTCGCATATCTACAATTTGTCGAACTAGTGCCTTTCCAAAAATTACGCGACATTCCAGCACACGCTAGTTTGAGAATACCCATTAATGGGTATTTTAGTACCCATTTCCAACTAAAGTGGCTTAACCCAGTTAATGGGTTAAGTCCATTTACCCATTAATGGGTTTTCGCCCCAAACTTCACAAAATGGGTATTTTTTACCCCCGGTTTACATACTGAAAATGGGTAAAAATGCCCCATTGTTTCGGGAGAAATTTTTCAAATTGAGGTTAGGGATTTAAAAGTTAGACAATAATAGAACAATAAAAAAAATACAATTAAATGACACTATAGAACATATTTATTAAATTTTCTCGTTAGATACACATTATTTGTAAATTATTCTCCTCATCTGCAGCTCCTGAGCTCCGCTTACTTCATGTAAGTCAGCCGTACACCTTAATGAGAACGCCTTTCAAGTCTTTGTCGCCTACAAATAAAAATAATAATCTGATAAGTTTATCGCTGAACGAGTCAGAAAATTTACTTACGTGTTGAATAATAGTGGTGGGAATAGGTATTTTTCACTGCTTTCTGATGTAAGTTTAAACTTAATTCAATATTTTTCACTGAACACAAGTCGAATTACAAAACACGAAACAGAAATGGCGGAGTGATGGCGATAAATTTTGTCAAACTAAGTTGCTTACTATTTACCCATTATAAGCTTGAGAAAGCGAACTTCATATTGTCGGGCCGCCACCAAACCGGACTTCGCACAATCAAGTCGCGACGTGACCCAACTTGCGACGTTTTTTAATCATGTCAAAAGTAGTGCGCATCCTTCCCGTTGTTGTCAGTAACAAAGCGCACTAGATGCGAAACAGTTGCGACACTTGTGGACCAAGAAAATGGCAATTTTTGATTGAATGTCGGTCTTGATTCCAACCGGATAGACAATAATGTGGTTAAAAGACCCATTATTTGCTGTCAGAAAAACACCCATTTTTTGACAGCCCCGTACTGTTGCAAAAAACTCGGCAAAAAATGGGTACTTAGGACCCATTTAATGGGTATTACCGAACTAGCGTGCAAAACAAACGTGCGTGGACTTCTGTCAGTTGACGCCACTGCAGCGATCAGCTGTTCTGAAACGTCTCGTAAAATAGCTTATAGCGACGTTTTGACTAGCGACACTTTGGGTTCATTCACAAATATAATAACGCCAAAATTGGCCTATTTTGACACCCACCCACCACTTCGAAACACTGTTTGTATGGAAAGAAAAATAATTTGTTCGGGCTGTAACACCACGAAGGATACCTACCCACCCCCTTCAGCGTTATGACATTTGTGAACAAGCCCTTTGGGTTCATTCAAATATAGAGTAACAGCTTTAGAACCCCTCCACGTAACAACTTTTGTATGGGAAATTTTGAATTTTTGTATGAAGCGTAACACGGTAACAGTTAGTCTATGGTAACACGGTAACACAGCGCCAGACCCCCTACCCCCTTTTGCGTTACGTAATATTTGAACGAACCCTTTTCGACTAGCGACACTTTTTTTCCGTACCGGATGTGGTGCGCTGCAGAGCGTTCATGATTAACAAAATTTTTAATCATGATTAATCATTGATTATGATTAATGATTAATTTGATTTTGAGGATGATTAAAGATTATGATTAATGATTAACATTGGTTTTATCTGTGATTATTGATTATGATTAATGATTAAAAATGGCTCATTGATTGAAAATCATGATTAATCATGATTAATCAATCACAAAAAAAACTGGAAATGAATAAAATATACTAATTGTTTAACATGTTTCTGAAGTTTCAAGAGTAAAAGGTAATTCTGTCCGGGAGATTTTTGAAAAATTAATCATAAAATATATTATTTAGAACAGCATTTGAACCAATTTAAATTGGATCATAAATTTTATATCTGGAGCTCGATTTGAATAGGTCGTATGTGCTTTCGTCGATATAAAACTCGATCAGTTTAGTTTAGTAATAGTAGCAATATGGATGATATTTCGGTGACTTTTTATGATAAAACCGAAAGCCTGTTTTGTAAGGAATCGGTTGTATGTATTAGTTTTGTTAAATTCCAACAGTTTCCGCTATAAGAAGCGAATCCAACTGATCGAATTTTATATCGACGAAAGCACATACGACCTATTCAAATCGAGCTCCAGATATGATGAATCATTTTTGGTGATGAATGATTAATGATTGATTAATATTTTTTATGATTATGATTACTGATTAATGATTAGATTGCAAAAATAGTGTGATTAAGATTAATGATTAAATGAGATTTTTTTGTGATTATGATTAATGATTTTGATTCATCTTAATCATTAATCATTAATCATGATTAAATTTATGATTAATCATTAACGCTCTGGTGCGCTGATTGCGTTCAATGATGCACTATCATACGAGCTATCATATGCGTCACTTTCGATGTATGATGTAAACAACTCAACATTAGCAAAAATATTTTTGTCATAGGGTTCATTCACAAATTTCATTATGCCAAAATTGGCCTTTCCTGACAGCCACCCACCCCCTTGCACACCCCTTCGTAACACTACAATCGAGACTCCTATAAGATCACTGGTCGGGGGCGCAATAGGAATCCGCTTAATAGGAGACTAAGAGCTTATGGGATTTATGGGGTGTGGCCTATTATCTCGGGTATGTTAAGAGATAGCGCAATACTTTCTTCGGCAAAGTTTTAGGGCTTGAAAAGATCTGCCATTTAACACTTTGGTTCATATGATTAGTTGGCAACTTGGCCGCTAGAGGCACCATCAACAGTTTGATGCTAAATTGCACTACAGGAACCATATCTGGTTGTCATCCTGATAACTTAGAAGGTTGGTGTCTTCGGCAAAGTTGGTCAGTATGACATAGACCGAGATATAGACTTACATAAAAATGAACATTTGTTTTGCAATTTCACCACTAGGCAGCGCTAGTGAGCATGCAAATATTAGAAATATCATAGTTAATAATTCCGATTATTTAGAAAGTTGGTGTCTTCGGCAAAGTTGATCGGTATGACATAGACTTACATAAAAATGAACACTTGCTTCGCATTTCTGCCACTAGGCGGCGCTAGTACACATGAAAATTTTAGAAATTTCATTGTTCAAAATCCTGATAACTTAGAAAGTTGGTGTCTTTGGCAAAGTTGATCAGTATGACATAGACTTACATAAAATGGGACACTTGATTCGCAATTCTATCACCAGGTGGCGCTAGTGAACTTGTAAATTTCAGAAATCTCATAGCTCAGAATCCAGATAACTTAGCAGTTTGGTGTATTCGACAAAGTTGATCAGTATGACATAGTCTTTCATAAAAATGAACACTTGTTTCGCAATTCTGCTACTAGGCGGCGCTAGTAGAGATGCAAATTTTAGAAATCTCATAGCTCCGAATCCTGATAACTTAGAAAGTTGGTGAATTCGGAAAAAGTGTACACATTTATGCATTGGCAGAAAAATTAAACCTTGAATCAATTATTGTACTGATTAAATAAGTAAAAAAATAAATACCTGTAGAAGTGCTAGAAGAGCACTACCTTGAAGAGTAAGGCACTGAATATAGGTTCAAATGTTAGACATGGAATATGAACTTAAGAGTAAACGTCTGACACAAATGAAGGTTCGATCTAGTCATATCAGATGTTTGAGCATTGGTTTCCTACTGTTCTCCTAGTGGCAGAATTCCGAAACAAGGGTCTCACTTTATGTAAGTCATTGTCATACTGATCAACTTTGCCGAAGACTCCAACTTTCTAAGTTATCAGGATTCTGAGCAATGAGATTTTTAAAATTTGCATGTTCACTAGCGCCGCCTAGTGGCAGAATTGCGAAACAAGTGTTCATTTTTATGTATTTAAGTCTCTGTCATACTGATCAACTTTGCCGAAGACACCAACTATCTAAGTTATCAAGATTCTGAGCTACGAGATTTCTAAAATGTGCATGTTCACTAGCGCCGCCTAGTGGCAGCATTGTGAGACATGTGTTTATTTTTATGTCATACTGATCAACTATGCCGAAGACACCAACTTTCTAAGTTATCGGGATTCTGAGATATAAGGTTTTGAAAATTTACATGCTCACTAGCGTCGCCCAGTGGAGGAATTTCGAACTTCGCAACTCATCATCAGTAAGTCATTGGCGTACTCAACCACTTTCCCGAAGACACTATCCTTCCAAATTATTGGGGTCTTGAGCTGTCGCATATCGTAACGTTTGCTTGACAACCAGACATGCTTCCTGTAGTACAATTTAGCATCAAACTGTTAATGGTGCCTCTAGCGGCCAAGTTACCAACTAATCATATGAACCAATATTTTAAATGGTAGATCTTTTCAAGCCCTTAAACTTTGCCGAAGAAAGTATTGCACTATCTCTTAATACTCCCGAGATAATAGGCCACACCCCTAAAAAGTCGAAATCCCATAAGCTCAGGAGTTCTTCAAAAATTCCTTTAGGAGTTCCTCTGGAATTCATTTAAGGGTTCCTCGGAAATGGTGGAGTTCCCGAGGAATTTCTGAGGGACTCCCGACGATCTTCAAGAGTAAACCCAAAGGATCTGGAGGATTACCCAAGGGTCCTCTGGAGGTATTTCCGAGGATATCCTGGAGGAATTATCGGATTTCTTCGTGGAACTTGTGGAAGTTAACTTCGAGGAACTTCTTCAGCAATTTTCGAGAAAAAACATGAAAAATACTAGGGAAAACCTGGAGAGAACCATGCATTATTGCTGGAGAAATTCATGGTGAGCTTTTGATGAAAATTTCATGGAAATTGTGAATGAAATTTTCTGGAAAAAATTTCGATTACTCGTGGAGAAATTTCCATTAAACTCCTAATGCAATATCCTGGTAGCTGCAAGATAAACTTTCGGTGACTTCTGTAGAAATTGCCTGGAAACTCTTGCAGGAATTCCTGAAGAACTGATGGAGGAATTTCTGAGCATCTCTGAGAGGAATACTCAAGGATGCTAGAGGAATTCCCGAAGAACTACAAAGGAATTCCCGTGGATCTCTTGGAGTAGTTTCCGAAAATTTCATGGAGGAATTTTAGGAGAACTCCTGAAGGAATGTCCAAGGAGCTCCAGGAGAAATTTCTGATGAAGACCTGCAAGAATTCCCGAGGAACTGCTTTCGGAATCCTCGAGGATCTGCTGTTGGAATTCCCGAGGATCTTAAAATAGAATTCCTGAGGATCTCCTGGAGGAATTCCTGAGATACTTCTGGAAGAGCTAGTTTCCGTAAATCTCCTGGAGGAATTCCCGAAAAACTTCTGGAAGATTTGCCGAGGATCTCCTAGAGAATTCCCGCGATACTTCTGGAGGAATTCTCGATTATATTCTGGAGGAATTCCCAAAGAACTCTTTGAGAAATTTCCTAGGAACTCCAGAGCTCATTCCCGAGGATCTTCTGGAGGAATTCCCGGATTATTTTTGTGGAAATCCGAGGTGCCATGCATTCTTGCTATAGGAGTTCTTGGTAGGCTTCTAAAGTAAATTTCGTGGAAAATCTGCTTAGAATTTCCGGATAATCTATGTAGTAATTAAAAAAAATCATTGAGAAATTCCCTGGGGAATCCTGGAGGAATTCTACCACAATTACTGCAGGAAATCTTCCGTTGCTTCTTCAGGAATTCTCGTGGTATTCGTGGGGAATCCATGGAGGAATTCCGGGAAAATTTCTGAAGAAATTCTGCCATTGTGGGTGCTAAATTGAACCGATCACTAAGCCAAAACCTGAACCTCGGTAGTTTTGTAGGGTGCATCCTTGAAAATCGTTCAAATTATATGAAATACGTTTTATTGTGAAAAAAATTGAGTAAACCACAATGGATTTTCAATCTCTAGGGCTCAATCGCTTCATATGGATCCCATCTACCTTTGTGTGTGCAAAATTGAACCAATCACTTAGCCAAAACCTGAGCCTCGGTGGTTTTGTAGAGTGCATCCTTGAAAATCGTTCAAATCATATGAAATACGTTTTTTTGTGAAAAAGTTGAGTAAACCACAATGGATTTTCAATCTCAAGGGCTCAATCGCTTCATTTGGATCCCATCTACCATTGTGGGTGCTCAATCGAACCGATCACTAAGCCAAAACCTGAACCTCGGTGGTTTTGTGGGGTGCATCCTCGAAAATCGTTCAAATTATATGAAATACGTGTTTTTGTGAAAAAGTTGAGTAAACCACAATGGATTTTCAATCTCTAGGGCTCAATCGCTTCATATGGATCCCATCTAACATTGTGGGTGCTAAATTGAACCGATCACTTAGCCAAAACCTGAGCCTCGGTGGTTTTGTAGAGTGCATCCTTGAAAATCGTTCAAATCATATGAAATACGTTTTTTTGTGAAAAAATTGAGTAAACCACAATTGGTTTTCAATCTCTAGGGCTCAATCGCTTCACATGGATCCCATCTACCTTTGTGTGTGCAAAATTGAACCGATCACTTAGCCAAAACCTGAGCCTCGGTGGTTTTGTAGGGTGCATCCTTGAAAATCGTTCAAATTATATGAAATACGTATATTGTGAAAAAGTTGAGTAAACCACAATGGATTTTCAATTTCTAGGGCTCAATCGCTTCATATGGATCCCATCTACCTTTGTGTGTGCAAAATTGAACCGATCACTAAGCCAAAACCTGAGCCTCGGTGGTTTTGTAGAGTGCATCCTTGAAAATCGTTCAAATCATATGAAATACGTTTTTTTGTGAAAAAGTTGAGTAAACCACAATGGATTTTCAATCTCTTGGGCTGAATCGCTTCATATGGATCCCATCTAACATTATGGGTGCTAAATTGAACCGATCACTTAGCCAAAACCTGAGCCTCGGTGGTTTTGTAGAGTGCATCCTTGAAAATCGTTCAAATCATATGAAATACGTTTTTTTGTGAAAAAGTTGAGTAAACCACAATGAATTTTCAATCTCTAGGGCTCAATCGCTTCATATGGATCCCATCTAACATTGTGGGTGCTAAATTGAACCGATCACTTAGCCAAAACCTGAGCCTCGGTGGTTTTGTAGAGTGCATCCTTGAAAATCGTTCAAATCATATGAAATACGTTTTTTTGTGAAAAAGTTGAGTAAACCACAATGGATTTTCAATCTCTAGGGCTCAATCGCTTCATATGGATCCCATCTAACATTGTGGGTGCTAAATTGAACCGATCACTTAGCCAAAACCTGAGCCTCGGTGGTTTTGTAGGGTGCATCCTTGAAAATCGTTCAAATTATATGAAATACGTGTTTTTGTGAAAAAGTTGAGTAAACCACAATGGATTTTCAATCTCTAGGGCTCAATCGCTTCATATGGATCTCATCTACCATTATGGGTGCCAATTTGAACCGATCACTAAGCCAAAACCTGAACCTCGGTGATTTTGTGGGGTGCATCCTTGAAAATCGTTCAGATTATATGAGATACGTTTTTTTGTGAAAAAGTTGAGTAAACCACAATGGATTTTCAAACTCTAGGGCTCAATCGCTTCATATGGATCCCATCTACCATTATGGGTGCCAAGTTGAACCGATCACTAAGCCAAAACCTGAACCTCGGTGGTTTTGTAGGGTGCAACCTCGAAAATTGTTCAAATTATATGAAATACGTTTTTTTGTGAAAAAGTTGAGTAAACCACAATGAATTTTCAATTTCAAGGGCTCAATCGCTTCACATGGATCCCATCTACCATTATGGGTGCCAAATTGAACCGATCACTAAGCCAAAACCTGAACCTCGGTGGTTTTGTAGGGTGCAACCTCGAAAATTGTTCAAATTATATGAAATACGTTTTTTTGTGAAAAAGTTGAGTAAACCACAATGGATTTTCAATCTCTAGGGCTCAATCGCTTCATATGGATCTCATCTACCATTATGGGTGCCAATTTGAACCGATCACTAAGCCAAAACCTGAACCTCGGTGATTTTGTGGGGTGCATCCTTGAAAATCGTTCAGATTATATGAGATACGTTTTTTTGTGAAAAAGTTGAGTAAACCACAATGGATTTTCAAACTCTAGGGCTCAATCGCTTCATATGGATCCCATCTACCATTATGGGTGCCAAGTTGAACCGATCACTAAGCCAAAACCTGAACCTCGGTGATTTTGTAGGGTGCATCCTTGAAAATTGTTCAAATTATATGAAATACGTGTTTTTTGTGAAAAAGTTGAGTAAACTGCAATGAATTTTCAAACTCTAGGGCTCAATCGCTTCACATGGATCCCATCTACCATTATGTGTGCCAAGTTGAACCGATCACTAAGCCAAAACCTGAACCTCGGTGGTTTTGTAGGGTGCAACCTCGAAAATTGTTCAAATTATATGAAATACGTTTTTTTGTGAAAAAGTTGAGTAAACCACAATGAATTTTCAATTTCAAGGGCTCAATCGCTTCACATGGATCCCATCTACCATTATGGGTGCCAAGTTGAACCGATCACTTAGCCAAAACCTGAACCTCGGTGATTTTGTGGGGTGCATCCTTGAAAATCGTTTAAATTAAATGAAATACGTTTTTTTTTGTGAAAAAGATGAGTAAACTGCAATGAATTTTCAAACTCTAGGGCTCAATCGCTTCATATGGATCCCATCTACCATTATGGGTGCCAAGTTGAACCGATCACTAAGCCAAAACCTGAACCTCGGTGATTTTGTGGGGTGCATCCTTGAAAATCGTTCAGATTATATGAGATACGTTTTTTTGTGAAAAAGTTGAGTAAACCACAATGGATTTTCAAACTCTAGGGCTCAATCGCTTCATATGGATCCCATCTACCATTATGGGTGCCAAGTTGAACCGATCACTAAGCCAAAACCTGAACCTCGGTGATTTTGTAGGGTGCATCCTTGAAAATTGTTCAAATTATATGAAATACGTGTTTTTGTGAAAAAGTTGAGTAAACTGCAATGAATTTTCAAACTCTAGGGCTCAATCGCTTCATATGGATCCCATCTACCATTATGGGTGCCAAGTTGAACCGATCACTAAGCCAAAACCTGAACCTCGGTGGTTTTGTAGGGTGCAACCTCGAAAATTGTTCAAATTATATGAAATACAATTTTTTGTGAAAAAGTTGAGTAAACCACAATGAATTTTCAATTTCAAGGGCTCAATCGCTTCACATGGATCCCATCTACCATTATGGGTGCCAAATTGAACCGATCACTAAGCCAAAACCTGAACCTCGGTGGTTTTGTAGGGTGCAACCTCGAAAATTGTTCAAATTATATGAAATACGTTTTTTTGTGAAAAAGTTGAGTAAACCACAATGGATTTTCAATCTCTAGGGCTCAATCGCTTCATATGGATCTCATCTACCATTATGGGTGCCAATTTGAACCGATCACTAAGCCAAAACCTGAACCTCGGTGATTTTGTGGGGTGCATCCTTGAAAATCGTTCAGATTATATGAGATACGTTTTTTTGTGAAAAAGTTGAGTAAACCACAATGGATTTTCAAACTCTAGGGCTCAATCGCTTCATATGGATCCCATCTACCATTATGGGTGCCAAGTTGAACCGATCACTAAGCCAAAACCTGAACCTCGGTGATTTTGTAGGGTGCATCCTTGAAAATTGTTCAAATTATATGAAATACGTGTTTTTTGTGAAAAAGTTGAGTAAACTGCAATGAATTTTCAAACTCTAGGGCTCAATCGCTTCACATGGATCCCATCTACCATTATGGGTGCCAAGTTGAACCGATCACTTAGCCAAAACCTGAACCTCGGTGATTTTGTGGGGTGCATCCTTGAAAATCGTTTAAATTAAATGAAATACGTTTTTTTTGTGAAAAAGATGAGTGAACTGCAATTGATTTTCAATCTCAAGGGCGCAATCGCTTCATATGGATCCCATCTACCGTTGTGTGTGCAAAATTGAACCGATCACTTAGCCAAAACCTGAACCTCGGTGGTTTTGTGGGGTGCATCCTTGAAAATCGTTCAAATTATATGAAATACGTTTTTTTGTGAAAAAGTTGAGTAAACTGCAATGAATTTTCAAACTCTAGGGCTCAATCGCTTCATATGGATCCCATCTACCATTATGGGTGCCAAGTTGAACCGATCACTAAGCCAAAACCTGAACCTCGGTGATTTTGTAGGGTGCATCCTTGAAAATCGTTCAAATTAAATGAAATACGTGTTTTTGTGAAAAGGTTGAGTAAACCACAATGGATTTTCAATCTCAAGGGCGCAATCGCTTCATATGGATCCCATCTACCGTTGTGTGTGCAAAATTGAACCGATCACTTAGCCAAAACCTGAACCTCGGTGATTTTGTGGGGTGCATCCTTGAAAATCGTTCAAATTATATGAAATACGGGTTTTTGTGAAAAAGTTGAGTAAACCACAATGGATTTTCAATATCAAGGGCTCAATCGCTTCATATGGATCCCATCTACCATTATGGGTGCCAAGTTGAACCGATCACTAAGCCAAAACCTGAACCTCGGTGGTTTTGTGGGGTGCATCCTTGAAAATCGTTCAAATTATATGAAATACGTGTTTTTGTGAAAAAGTTGAGTAAACTGCAATGAATTTCCAAACTCTAGGGCTCAATCGCTTCATATGGATCCCATCTATCATTGTGGGTGCTAAATTGAACCGATCACTAAGCCAAAACCTGAACCTCGGTGGTTTTGTAGGGTGCATCCTTGGAAATCGTTTAAATTATATGAAATACGTTTTTCTGAGAAAAAGTTGAGTAAACCACAATTGGTTTTCAATCTCAAGGGCTCAATCGCTTCATATGGATCCCATCTACCATTTTGGGTGCTAAATTGAACCGATCACTAAGCCAAAACCTGAGCCTCGGTGGTTTTGTAGGGTGCATCCTCGAAAATCGTTCAAATTATATGAAATACGTTTATTTGTGAAAAAAATTGAGTAAACTGCAATTGATTTTCAATCTCATGGGCTCAATCGCTTCATATGGATCCCATCTACCATTTTGGGTGCTAAATTGAACCGATCATTAAGCCAAAACCTGAGCCTCGGTGGTTTTGTAGGGTGCATCCTCGAAAATCGTTCAAATCATATGAAATACGTTTATTTGTGAAAAAAAATTGAGTAAACCACAATGGATTTTCAATCTCAAGGGCTCAATCGCTTCATATGGATCCCATCTAACATTGTTGGTGCTAAATTGAACCGATCACCTAGCCAAAACCTGAGCCTCGGTGATTTTGTGGGGTGCATCCTTGAAAATCGTTTAAATTATATGAAATACGGGTTTTTGTGAAAAAGTTGAGTAAACCATAATGGATTTTCAATCTCAAGGGCTCAATCGCTTCATATGGATCCCATCTACCATTATGGGTGCCAAGTTGAACCGATCACTTAGCTAAAACCTGAACCTCGGTGGTTTTGTAGGGTGCATCCTTGGAAATCGTTTAAATTATATGAAATACGTTTTTCTGAGAAAAAGTTGAGTAAACCACAATTGGTTTTCAATCTCAAGGGCTCAATCGCTTCATATGGATCCCATCTACCGTTGTGTGTGCAAAATTGAACCGATCACTTAGCCAAAACCTGAACCTCGGTGATTTTGTGGGGTGCATCCTTGAAAATCGTTCAGATTATATGAGATACGTTTTTTTGTGAAAAAGTTGAGTAAACCACAATGGATTTTCAAACTCTAGGGCTCAATCGCTTCATATGGATCTCATCTACCATTATGGGTGCCAATTTGAACCGATCACTTAGCCAAAACCTGAACCTCGGTGATTTTGTGGGGTGCATCCTTGAAAATCGTTTAAATTAAATGAAATACGTTTTTTTTGTGAAAAAGATGAGTGAACTGCAATTGATTTTCAATCTCAAGGGCGCAATCGCTTCATATGGATCCCATCTACCGTTGTGTGTGCAAAATTGAACCGATCACTTAGCCAAAACCTGAACCTCGGTGGTTTTGTGGGGTGCATCCTTGAAAATCGTTCAAATTATATGAAATACGTTTTTTTGTGAAAAAGTTGAGTAAACTGCAATGAATTTTCAAACTCTAGGGCTCAATCGCTTCATATGGATCCCATCTACCATTATGGGTGCCAAGTTGAACCGATCACTAAGCCAAAACCTGAACCTCGGTGATTTTGTAGGGTGCATCCTTGAAAATCGTTCAAATTAAATGAAATACGTGTTTTTGTGAAAAGGTTGAGTAAACCACAATGGATTTTCAATCTCAAGGGCGCAATCGCTTCATATGGATCCCATCTACCGTTGTGTGTGCAAAATTGAACCGATCACTTAGCCAAAACCTGAACCTCGGTGATTTTGTGGGGTGCATCCTTGAAAATCGTTCAAATTATATGAAATACGGGTTTTTGTGAAAAAGTTGAGTAAACCACAATGGATTTTCAATATCAAGGGCTCAATCGCTTCATATGGATCCCATCTACCATTATGGGTGCCAAGTTGAACCGATCACTAAGCCAAAACCTGAACCTCGGTGGTTTTGTGGGGTGCATCCTTGAAAATCGTTCAAATTATATGAAATACGTGTTTTTGTGAAAAAGTTGAGTAAACTGCAATGAATTTCCAAACTCTAGGGCTCAATCGCTTCATATGGATCCCATCTATCATTGTGGGTGCTAAATTGAACCGATCACTAAGCCAAAACCTGAACCTCGGTGGTTTTGTAGGGTGCATCCTTGGAAATCGTTTAAATTATATGAAATACGTTTTTCTGAGAAAAAGTTGAGTAAACCACAATTGGTTTTCAATCTCAAGGGCTCAATCGCTTCATATGGATCCCATCTACCATTTTGGGTGCTAAATTGAACCGATCACTAAGCCAAAACCTGAGCCTCGGTGGTTTTGTAGGGTGCATCCTCGAAAATCGTTCAAATTATATGAAATACGTTTATTTGTGAAAAAAATTGAGTAAACTGCAATTGATTTTCAATCTCATGGGCTCAATCGCTTCATATGGATCCCATCTACCATTTTGGGTGCTAAATTGAACCGATCATTAAGCCAAAACCTGAGCCTCGGTGGTTTTGTAGGGTGCATCCTCGAAAATCGTTCAAATCATATGAAATACGTTTATTTGTGAAAAAAAATTGAGTAAACCACAATGGATTTTCAATCTCAAGGGCTCAATCGCTTCATATGGATCCCATCTAACATTGTTGGTGCTAAATTGAACCGATCACCTAGCCAAAACCTGAGCCTCGGTGATTTTGTGGGGTGCATCCTTGAAAATCGTTTAAATTATATGAAATACGGGTTTTTGTGAAAAAGTTGAGTAAACCATAATGGATTTTCAATCTCAAGGGCTCAATCGCTTCATATGGATCCCATCTACCATTATGGGTGCCAAGTTGAACCGATCACTTAGCTAAAACCTGAAACTCGGTGGTTTTGTAGGGTGCATCCTTGGAAATCGTTTAAATTATATGAAATACGTTTTTCTGAGAAAAAGTTGAGTAAACCACAATTGGTTTTCAATCTCAAGGGCTCAATCGCTTCATATGGATCCCATCTACCGTTGTGTGTGCAAAATTGAACCGATCACTTAGCCAAAACCTGAACCTCGGTGATTTTGTGGGGTGCATCCTTGAAAATCGTTCAAATTATATGAAAAACGTTTATTTGTGAAAAAAATTGAGTAAACCACAATTGATTTTCAATCTCAAGGGCTCAATCGCTTCATATGGATCCCATCCATTGTTGTGTGTGCAAAATTGAACCGATCACTTAGCCAAAACCTGAACCTCGGTGATTTTGTGGGGTGCATCCTTGAAAATCGTTCAAATTATATGAAATACGTTTTTTGTGAAAAAGTTGAGTAAACTGCAATGAATTTTCAAACTCTAGGGCTCAATCGCTTCATATGGATTCCATCTACCGTTGTGTGTGCAAAATTCAACCGATCACCTAGCCAAAACCTGAACCTCGGTGATTTTGTGGGGTGCATCCTTGAAAATCGTTCAAATTATATGAAATACGAGTTTTTGTGAAAAACTTGAGTAAACTGCAATGAATTTTCAAACTCTAGGGCTCAATCGCTTCATATGGATCCCATCTACCATTGTGGGTGCTAAATTGAACCGATCACTTAGCCAAAACCTGAGCCTCGGTGATTTTGTGCCGCTTATTCTGGGTTTAATGAAGTGAGCCTCGAAACTTGCATGCAAGTTTATATGGTCAAGTTTGTTTTTGCTTTTTGTTTGACAATTTTATGTGAAAATTTGAAGTTACTATATGTTTTTCGCTTGGAAATAATCTTTTCTTTCTAATGCAATGCTGTGTTTTCCGACGGAACGCACCAAATCTTCAGCCTCGGTCGATTTGTAGTTAGCCTCGAAAAGTGCATCTGAAGGCGCACCTGCGAATCGGTATGAGCAAATCTGTTTTGCTCGTAAAATGGCGATTTCTGCAGCAAACCTACAAGTTTTTATAGGTATTCCACTTGGAAATCACGCAATCTTTCGAATACGGCAATCGGTTTTTCGATAGAAGGCACTAAAACGTCAGCCTCGGTTGATTTGTAGTTAGCCTCGGAAAGTGCATCGGGTGGTTTCATGCGAGTTGCTATGGGGAAATTTGTTTTTGCTCTAGAAATGGCAATTAAAGGGCAAATGCAAAAGTTTTTTGGAGTATTCCGCTTGGAAATCAAGCGAACTTTCCGATGCGACAATCGGTTTTTCGATAGAAGGCACCAAAACCTTAGCCTCGGTCGATTTGTAGTTAGCCTCGAAAAACCTTACAACAGCAAATTAAAAACCGAGGCTAAATCGAGGCTAACTACAAATCGCTGAATGTTTCCAGTAATTCCTGTTGGCAATCACCTTGGGATTCATTTAGGAATTCCTACTGTTATAACTCCAGGAAAATTGCTAGGTTTCATCCTGAATCCAACAGGAAGCTTTGCTGGGATTACTCAGGCAGTTTCTGCTGGAGGACTCATAACACCAATTACTGGAGAATTCCCAGCTGAAAATGCTTGAACAATCCTAGCAATATTGGCTAGGGGAATCCTAGTAGCAATATCTATTGATATTTCAAGAAAAAATCCTTAAGTAATATTTGCAGTAATCACTGGAGAAATTGCAAAAGAAATTTCTATGAGAATCGTTAGAGAAATCTCTGAAAGGAATCCTTAGAAGGATATGTAAGGGAATCCTTGCAGAAATCTTGCAGCAATCCCAACAAGAATATTTATAGGAATCCTATCAGGCATATGTGAAAGAATTCCAAGAGTATGTCTTTAAAGATGAGCCTCGGTGTGTATTCAGGGAAGATGTGCTGAGAGTGCTGCAGAATTATCATCAAGGATTTCTCCAGGGAGTTGAAGCTTCTTCAGGAATTCTTGCTGCGATTTGTCCATAGATTTCTGCAAGAATTTCGCCGTGAATTCCTCCAGGATTTTTTCCAAAGTATTTCGCAATAGTTTCTGCAGTGGTTTCTCAAAGGTTAATTTCAGATACTGCTCTCGAAAGTCCCCCAAAAATTCCTCCTGTGGTTTCTTCAGGCATTATCACTAGAAATTCTTGCTTCTATCAGCGGTCCCTGCATGGATTTCTTCAAAAATTTAGTTCTCCTACTGGGAATACTCTTTTGATTGTTTTGGCAACTACTGCTGGGTTTGCTCCTGGACTGCTACTGGAATCCCTATGGACATTTCTGGCTGGAATTCTCCAGGTTTCCAGCAAAAAATTCTGAAGAAATTCTAGTAGGAGTTTCTGAAGAAATCCTAGCAGTAATCATTGGAACACATAATTAATTGCTGAAGGAATATTTGAAAAATTGTCTGAATTATTCATAGCATTGTTGGAAGAACTTCAAGAGGTTCACTTGAAAAACCTTAGAGGAATTCCGAAAGGACTTGCTAAAAAAATCTTTTGAGAAATCCTCAGGAATTCCTCAAGAAATGTCTAGCGGGATTCTAATAGAAATTTCTGGAATTACTCCATGGATTTCTCCAGAAATTGCACCGGTGAATATTTTAGGGATTTCTTTCAAGGATTTCTCTAGCAATTTCGTTTGGAATACCTTCAGAGATTGCTGCTGGGATTCAATCATTAACTTCTACCAGAAATTCTCCAAGCATTCTAAAAAAATCTCCAGCGCTTCCAGATTGTATATCTGGAGTTATAAATCTTAAGGATCCTCCAGGAATTGCAAAGGGATTTCTAACCGGAATTGCTTGAAAAATCCCAGCAAGACTTCTTGTAAAATTCCCGCCACGACTGCCTGGAAAAAACACTGTAGCACTCAAGGAACAATTTGAACAGAAATTATCAAAAGAATCTGAATACGATTCCCAGAATACAAAGAGAAATTTCTAGAACATGTTTCAAGGATTCTCTGCAAAAAAAATCCCTGGGTGAATTTGTGGAGAAATTCTTGGATAAAAATCAAAAGGAATTCCTGGAGGAACCTCATGGAGAACTCTTGGAATATACCCGGCACGCATTCTTGGAGTTTTCCAAGATGAATCTGTAGAGGAACCTTTAAAAAAATCCCGATGAAATCACAGAAGGAGCTTCTGCAGGAATCCCAGTGAGCAGGCCCGGATTAAGCATTGTGGGGACCCGGGGCCGGAGCGGATGTGGAGGCCCCTCGGAGGTACAAATGCGATGAGTGAAAAAGTTTTTCTTTGTTTTTGAACAGTACTTAAGTAAACATGGTATTTGTTGGGAGCGGGGTGGGGGGGCGAAATGTCGGTGCCATGTCATCATATCCGGCAAGTTCCATTGTATTTTACGGGTGCTGCCATGTGTTGACTTGTTCAAGTTGGCGAAACATGCCTCTGATATGATACTAATTCATAAAACCTTCGAACTCAGCAAATTTCTGAATGTCTTTTTTATCCTCAAAAAA
>NC_085136.1:305373189-305403697 GCF_035046485.1 Aedes albopictus
TGACAAGAGTGATGGGAGGGGGTAAAACTGCACATTAATGTGGGGTTTGAATTGGAAGTTGATTAGAACTATTCGAATTCTAGTAGGAATTCCATGAGGAATTTCAGAAAGAATTTAAGGAGGTATTTCAGGAGCCTTTCCTTGTAGAATTGTAAAGGAATTCTAGAGGAAATCCAGGTGGAATTCCAGAGGAATCCCATGAGGAATTCCAGAGAAATTCCAGGAGAAATTCCAGAGGAACTCTAGCAAAAATTCCAGAGGAATTCTTGGAGAAATTCCAGAGGATTTGCTGCAGAAATTCCAGAGTATTTCCAGCAGAGATTCCAGAGGAATTCCTAGAGATATTCCAGAGAAATTCCTAGAGGAATTCCAGAGGAATTCCTGGAGGAATTCAGGAGGAATTCCTGGAGGAATTCCAGAGGAATTCCAGAGGAATTCCAGAGGAATTCCTGGAGGAACTCCAGAGGAATTCCTGGAGGAATTTCAGAGGAATTCCAGGAGGAATTCCAGAGGAATTCCAGGAGGAATTCCAGAGGAATTCCAGGAGGAATTCCAGAGGAATTCCAGGATGAATTCCAGAGGAATTCCAGGAGGAATTTCAGAGGAATTCCAGGAGAAATTCCAGAGGAATTCCAGGAGAAATTCCAGAGGAATTCCTGGAGGAATTCCAGAGAAATTCCTGAAGGAATTCCAGAGGAATTCCTGGAGGAATTCCAGAGGAATTCCAGGAGGAATTCCAGAGGAATTCCAGGAGGAATTCCAGAGGAATTCCAGGAGGAATTCCAGAGGAATTCCAGGAGGAATTCCAGAGGAATTCCAGGAGGAAGTCCAGAGGAATTCCAGAAGGAATTCCAGAGGAATTCCAGAAGGAATTCCAGAGGAATTCCAGGAGGAATTCCAGAGGAATTCCAGGAGGAATTCCAGAGGAATTCCAGGAGGAATTCCAGAGGAATTCCAGGAGGAATTCCAGAGGAATTCCAGGAGGAATTCCAGAGGAATTCCAGGAGGAATTCCAGAGGAATTCCAGGAGGAATTCCAGAGGAATTCCAGGAGGAATTCCAGAGGAATTCCAGGAGGATTTCCAGAGGAATTCCAGGAGGAATTCCAGAGGAATTCCAGGAGGAATTCCAGAGGAATTCCAGGAGGAATTCCAGAGGAATTCCAGGAGGAATTCCAGAGGAATTCCAGGAGGAATTCCAGAGGAATTCCAGGAGGAATTCCAGAGGAATTCCAGGAGGAATTCCAGAGGAATTCCAAAAGGAATTCCACAGGAATTCCAAGAGGAATTCCAGAGGAATTCCAAGAGGAATTCCAGAGGAATTCCAAGAGGAATTCCAGAGGAATTCCAGGAGGAATTCCAGAGGAATTCCAGGAGGAATTCCAGAGGAATTCCAGGAGGAATTCCAGAGGAATTCCAGGAGGAATTCCAGAGGAATTCCAGGAGGAATTCCAGAGGAATTCCAGGAGGAATTCCAGAGGAATTCCAGGAGGAATTCCAGAGGAATTCCAGGAGGAATTCCAGAGGAATTCCAGGAGGAATTCCAGAGGAATTCCAGGAGGAATTCCAGAGGAATTCCAGGAGGAATTCCAGAGGAATTCCAGGAGGAATTCCAGAGGAATTCCAGGAGGAATTCCAGAGGAATTCCAGGAGGAATTCCAGAGGAATTCCAGGAGGAATTCCAGAGGAATTCCAGGAGGAATTCCAGAGGAATTCCAGGAGGAATTTTAGAGGAATTCCAGGAGGAATTCCAGAGGAATTCCAGGAGGAATTCCAGAGGGATTCCAGGAGGAATTCCAGAGGGATTCCAGGAGGAATTCCAGAGGGATTCCAGGAGGAATTCCAGAGGAATTTCAGGAGGAATTCCAGAGGAATTTCAGGAGGAATTCCAGAGGAATTCCAGGAGGAATTCCAGAGGAATTCCAGGAGGAACTCCAGGAGGAATTCCAGGAGGAATTCCAGAGGAATTCCAGAGGAATTCCAGAGGAATTCCAGAGGAATTCCAGGAGGAATTCCAGAGGAATTCCAGGAGGAATTCCAGAGGAATTCCAGGAGGAATTCCAGAGGAATTCCAGGAGGAATTCCAGAGGAATTCCAGGAGGAATTCCAGAGGAATTCCAGGAGGAATTCCAGAGGAATTCCAGGAGGAATTCCAGAGGAATTCCAGGAGGAATTCCAGAGGAATTCCAGGAGGAATTCCAGAGGAATTCCAGGAGGAATTCCAGAGGAATTCCAGGAGGAATTCCAGAGGAATTCCAGGAGGAATTCCAGAGGAATTCCAGGAGAAATTCCAGAGGAATTCCAGGAGGAATTCCAGAGGAATTCCAGGAGGAATTCCAGAGGAATTCCAGGAGGAATTCCAGAGGAATTCCAGGAGGAATTCCAGAGGAATTCCAGGAGGAATTCCAGAGGAATTCCAGGAGGAATTCCAGAGGAATTCCAGGAGGAATTCCAGAGGAATTCCAGGAGGAATTCCAGAGGAATTCCAGGAGGAATTCCAGAGGAATTCCAGGAGGAATTCCAGAGGAATTCCAGGAGGAATTCCAGAGGAATTCCAGGAGGAATTCCAGAGGAATTCCAGGAGGAATTTCAGAGGAATTCCAGGAGGAATTCCAGAGGAATTCCAGGAGGAATTCCAGAGGAATTCCAGGAGGAATTCCAGGAGGAATTCCAGAGGAATTCCAGGAGGAATTCCAGAGAAATTCCAGGAGGAATTCCAGAGAAATTCCAGGAGGAATTCCAGAGGAATTCCAGGAGGAATTCCAGAGGAATTCCAGGAGGAATTCCAGAGGAATTCCAGGAGGAATTCCAGAGGAATTCCAGGAGGAATTCCAGAGGAATTCCAGGAGGAATTCCAGAGGAATTCCAGGAGGAATTCCAGAGGAATTCCAGGAGGAATTCCAGAGGAATTCCAGGAGGAATTCCAGAGGAATTCCAGGAGGAATTCCAGAGGAATTCCAGGAGGAATTCCAGAGGAATTCCAGGAGGAATTCCAGAGGAATTCCAGGAGGAATTCCAGAGGAATTCCAGGAGGAATTCCAGAGGAATTCCAGGAGGAATTCCAGAGGAATTCCAGGGGTGAATTCCAGAGGAATTCCAGGGGGAATTCCAGAGCAATTCCAGGGGGAATTCCAGAGGAATTCCAGAGGGAATTCCAGAGGAATTCCAGGGGGAATTCCAGAGGTATTCCAGGGGGAATTCCAGAGGTATTCCAGGGGGAATTCCAGAGGAATTCGAGGGGGAATTCCAGAGGAATTCCAGGGGGAATTCCAGAGGAATTCCAGGGGGAATTCCAAAGGAATTCCAGGGGGAATTCCAAAGGAATTCCAGGGGGAATTCCAAAGGAATTCCAGGGGGAATTCCAAAGGAATTCCAGGGGGAATTCCAGAGGAATTCCAGGGGGAATTCCAGAGGAATTCCAGGGGGAATTCCAGAGGAATTCCAGGGGGAATTCCAGAGGAATTCCAGAGGAATTCCAGGGGGAATTCCAGAGGAATTCCAGGGGGAATTCCAGAGGAATTCCAGGGGGAATTCCAGAGGAATTCCAGGGGGAATTCCAGAGGAATTCCAGGGGGAATTCCAGGGGGAATTCCAGAGGAATTCCAGGAGGAATTCCAGAGGAATTCCAGGGGGAATTCCAGAGGAATTCCAGGGGGAATTCCAGAGGAATTCCAGGGGGAATTCCAGAGGAATTCCAGGGGGAATTCCAAAGGAATTCCAGGGGGAATTCCAGAGGAATTCCAGAGGAATTCCAGGGGGAATTCCAAAGGAATTCCAGGGGGAATTCCAGAGGAATTCCAGGGGGAATTCCAGAGGAATTCCAGGGGGAATTCCAGAGGAATTCCAGGGGGAATTCCAGAGGAATTCCAGGGGGAATTCCAGAGGAATTCCAGGGGGAATTCCAGAGGAATTCCAGGGGGAATTCCAGAGGAATTCCAGGGGGAATTCCAGAGGAATTCCAGGGGGAATTCCAGAGGAATTCCAGGGGGAATTCCAGAGGAATTCCAGGGGGAATTCCAGAGGAATTCCAGGGGGAATTCCAGAGGAATTCCAGGGGGAATTCCAGAGGAATTCCAGGGGGAATTCCAGAGGAATTCCAGGGGGAATTCCAGAGGAATTCCAGGGGGAATTCCAGAGGAATTCCAGGGGGAATTCCAGAGGAATTCCAGGGGGAATTCCAGAGGAATTCCAGGGGGAATTCCAGAGGAATTCCAGGGGGAATTCCAGAGGAATTCCAGGGGGAATTCCAGAGGAATTCCAGGGGGAATTCCAGAGGAATTCCAGGGGGAATTCCAGAGGAATTCGGAATTCCAGGGGGAATTCCAGAGGAATTCCAGGAGGAATTCCAGAGGAATTCCAGGAGGTATTCCAGAGGAATTCCAGGAGGAATTCCAGAGGAATTCCAGGAGGAATTCCAGAGGAATTCCAGGAGGAATTCCAGAGGAATTCCAGGAGGAATTCCAGAGGAATTCCAGGAGGAATTCCAGAGGAATTCCAGGAGGAATTCCAGAGGAATTCCAGGAGGAATTCCAGAGGAATTCCAGGAGGAATTCCAGAGGAATTCCAGGAGGAATTCCAGAGGAATTCCAGGAGGAATTCCAGAGGAATTCCAGGAGGAATTCCAGAGGAATTCCAGGAGGAATTCCAGAGGAATTCCAGGAGGAATTCCAGAGGAATTCCAGGAGGAATTCCAGAGGAATTCCAGGGGGAATTCCAGAGGAATTCCAGGGGGAATTCCAGAGGAATTCCAGGGGGAATTCCAGAGGAATTCCAGGGGGAATTCCAGAGGAATTCCAGGGGGAATTCCAGAGGAATTCCAGGGGGAATTCCAGAGGAATTCCAGGGGGAATTCCAGAGGAATTCCAGGGGGAATTCCAGAGGAATTCCAGGGGGAATTCCAGAGGAATTCCAGGGGGAATTCCAGAGGAATTCCAGGGGGAATTCCAGAGGAATTCCAGGGGGAATTCCAGAGGAATTCGGAATTCCAGGGGGAATTCCAGAGGAATTCCAGGAGGAATTCCAGAGGAATTCCAGGAGGTATTCCAGAGGAATTCCAGGAGGAATTCCAGAGGAATTCCAGGAGGAATTCCAGAGGAATTCCAGGAGGAATTCCAGAGGAATTCCAGGAGGAATTCCAGAGGAATTCCAGGAGGAATTCCAGAGGAATTCCAGGAGGAATTCCAGAGGAATTCCAGGAGGAATTCCAGAGGAATTCCAGGAGGAATTCCAGAGGAATTCCAGGGGGAATTCCAGAGGAATTCCAGGGGGAATTCCAGAGGAATTCCAGGGGGAATTCCAGAGGAATTCCAGGGGGAATTCCAGAGGAATTCCAGGGGGAATTCCAGAGGAATTCCAGGGGGAATTCCAGAGGAATTCCAGGGGGAATTCCAGAGGAATTCCAGGGGGAATTCCAGAGGAATTCCAGGGGGAATTCCAGAGGAATTCCAGGGGGAATTCCAGAGGAATTCCAGGGGGAATTCCAGAGGAATTCGGAATTCCAGGGGGAATTCCAGAGGAATTCCAGGAGGAATTCCAGAGGAATTCCAGGAGGTATTCCAGAGGAATTCCAGGAGGAATTCCAGAGGAATTCCAGGAGGAATTCCAGAGGAATTCCAGGAGGAATTCCAGAGGAATTCCAGGAGGAATTCCAGAGGAATTCCAGGAGGAATTCCAGAGGAATTCCAGGAGGAATTCCAGAGGAATTCCAGGAGGAATTCCAGAGGAATTCCAGGAGGAATTCCAGAGGAATTCCAGGAGGAATTCCAGAGGAATTCCAGGAGGAATTCCAGAGGAATTCCAGGAGGAATTCCAGAGGAATTCCAGGAGGAATTCCAGAGGAATTCCAGGAGGAATTCCAGAGGAATTCCAGGAGGAATTCCAGGAGGAATTCCAGGAGGAATTCCAGGAGGAATTCCAGGAGGAATTCCAGGAGGAATTCCAGGAGGAATTCCAGGAGGAATTCCAGGAGGAATTCCAGGAGGAATTCCAGGAGGAATTCCAGGAGGAATTCCAGGAGGAATTCCAGGAGGAATTCCAGGAGGAATTCCAGGAGGAATTCCAGGAGGAATTCCAGGAGGAATTCCAGGAGGAATTCCAGGAGGAATTCCAGGAGGAATTCCAGGAGGAATTCCAGGAGGAATTCCAGGAGGAATTCCAGGAGGAATTCCAGGAGGAATTCCAGGAGGAATTCCTGGAGGAATTCCAGGAGGAATTCCGGAGGAATTCCAGGAGGAATTCCAGGAGGAATTCCAGGAGGAATTCCAGGAGGAATTCCAGGAGGAATTCCAGGAGGAATTCCAGGAGGAATTCCAGGAGGAATTCCAGGAGGAATTCCAGGAGGAATTCCAGGAGGAATTCCAGGAGGAATTCCAGGAGGAATTCCAGGAGGAATTCCAGGAGGAATTCCAGGAGGAATTCCAGGAGGAATTCCAGGAGGAATTCCAGGAGGAATTCCAGGAGGAATTCCAGGAGGAATTCCAGGAGGAATTCCAGGAGGAATTCCAGGAGGAATTCCAGGAGGAATTCCAGGAGGAATTCCAGGAGGAATTCCAGGAGGAATTCCAGGAGGAATTCCAGGAGGAATTCCAGAGGAATTCCAGGAGGAATTCCAGAGGAATTCCAGGAGGAATTCCAGAGGAATTCCAGGAGGAATTCCAGAGGAATTCCAGGAGGAATTCCAGAGGAATTCCAGGAGGAATTCCAGAGGAATTCCAGGAGGAATTCCAGAGGAATTCCAGGAGGAATTCCAGAGGAATTCCAGGAGGAATTCCAGAGGAATTCCAGGAGGAATTCCAGAGGAATTCCAGGAGGAATTCCAGAGGAATTTCAGGAGGAATTCCAGAGGAATTCCAGGAGGAATTCCAGAGGAATTCCAGGAGGAATTCCAGAGGAATTCCAGGAGGAATTCCAGGAGGAATTCCAGAGGAATTCCAGGAGGAATTCCAGAGGAATTCCAGGAGGAATTCCAGAGGAATTCCAGGAGGAATTCTAGAGGAATTCCAGGAGGAATTCTAGAGGAATTCCAGGAGGAATTCCAGAGGAATTCCAGGAGGAATTCCAGAGGAATTTCAGGAGGAATTCCAGATGAATTCCAGGGGGAATTCCAGATGAATTCCAGGGGGAATTCCAGAGGAATTCCAGGGGGAATTCCAGAGGAATTCCAGGGGGAATTCCAGAGGAATTCCAGGGGGAATTCCAGAGGAATTCCAGGGGGAATTCCAGAGGAATTCCAGGGGGAATTCCAGAGGAATTCCAGGGGGAATTCCAGAGGAATTCCAGGGGGAATTCCAGAGGAATTCCAGGGGGAATTCCAGAGGAATTCCAGGGGGAATTCCAGAGGAATTCGGAATTCCAGGGGGAATTCCAGAGGAATTCCAGGGGGAATTCCAGAGGAATTCCAGGGGGAATTCCAGAGGAATTCCAGGGGGAATTCCAGAGGAATTCCAGGGGGAATTCCAGAGAAATTCCAGGGGGAATTCCAGAGGAATTCCAGGGGGAATTCCAGAGGAATTCCAGGGGGAATTCCAGAGGAATTCCAGGGGGAATTCCAGAGGAATTCGGAATTCCAGGGGGAATTCCAGAGGAATTCCAGGGGGAATTCCAGAGGAATTCCAGGGGGAATTCCAGAGGAATTGCTGGAGGAATTCCAGAGGAATTCCTGGAGGAATTCCAGAGGAATTCCTGGAGGAATTCCAGAGGAATACCTGGAGGAATTCCAGAGGAATTCCTGAAGGAATTCCAGAGGAATTCCAGGAGGAATTCCAGAGGAATTTCAGGAGGAATTCCAGAGGAATTCCAGGAGGAATTCCTGCGGAATTCCAGAAGGAATTCCAGCGGAATTCCAGAAGGAATTCCAGCGGAATTCCAGAAGGAATTCCACCTGAATTCCAGAAGGAATTCCAGCGGAATTCCAGAAGGAATTCCACCTGAATTCCAGAAGGAATTCCAGCGGAATTCCAGAAGGAATTCCAGCGGAATTTCAGCGGAATTCCACGAGGAATTCCTGCGGAATTCCAGGAGGAAATCCAGCGGAATTCCAGAAGGAATTCCAGCGGAATGCCAGGAGGAATTCCAGTGGAATTCTACGAGGAATTCCAGCGGAATTCCAGGAGGAATTCCAGCGGAATTCCAGGAGGAATTCCAGCGGAATTCCAGGAGGAATTCCAGCGGAATTCCAGGAGGAATTCCAGCGGAATTCCAGGAGGAATTCCAGCGGAATTCCAGGAGGAATTCCAGCGGAATTCCAGGAGGAATTCCAGCGGAATTCCAGCGGAATTCCAGGAGGAATTCCAGAGGAATTCCAGGAGGAATTCCAGTGGAATTCCAGGAGAAATTCCAGAGGAATTCCTACAGGAATTTCAGGGGAATTCCTGGAGGAAATTCAGAGGAATTCCTGGAGGATTTCTAGGAGGACTCAAGGAGGAATTCCAGGAGGATTCCTAGAGTTATTCCAGAGTAATTTCAGAGGATTCCATGAGGAATTCTAAGAGAAAGGATTCTGTCCGGAATCCTGACAAGGATTCTGTTCGAAATCCTGACAAGGATTTTGTGCGGAATCCTGATAAGTATTTTGTCCGGAGTTCTGGCAAGGATTCTGTTCGGAATCCTAACAACGATTCTGTCGGAATCCTTGACAGGATTCTGTTGGAATCTTTGAAAAATCCTGACAAAGTTTCTGTCCAGAGTTCGGGCTAGATTTCTGTCCGGTGAGCTGACAAGGAAGTTATCTGAAATACCGACAGGTATTTTGTACGAAATTCTGACAAAGTTTTTCTAAAGGTATCACCAAGTGTTGCTCCTGAGGTTCCTGCAATGTTTGGAAGTGGAAACGCACTAAGTGAATCGCATATATCTTTATCTAACGATAAGGAGGGAATACCCAAAAAGTTTTCCCTTCCACCATGACCCTTCGAGAACCCAATCAAATTACCGCGTCGAAAGCATAATGAAGTAATACGTAACGGTCGACCGAGCGAAATCTGCCAGCGAAAGATGGATGGTGGTCCGGGGAAAGTTGCCATTCATGCGTTTGCTGGCCCAGTTAGTAGCTGGGTATAGTCAGCTTTTCCTTCCCCTGCCGCCTGTAGCAGGGATTGAAACGCCATGAGCTGGACTATGATCCTCTGAATCCCGAAGGAATCCGTGTGTGGGCGGAAACCGTGGCCATGACGATGCGTAACGAGCTGTCAGGAACCTTCATCGGAGTAAATTTTTTGGGCGTTTTTTTTTATACATCGGGGTTAGGAGGGTCAATGAGTGAGCAAAATATTTTGCAAATAAGGGATACAGGGTTGGAAAGTTTTGCTGAAAATTCAAATTTTGGTCGTGGTATTGGCGAACGTTGGAGAAACTCGGAAATGGTTATTAATTCGATAGATTCTAGCTAGTCATATTGCGAAGCAAACCCAAAAAAGGTTCGCTTGTGCGTGCATTGACGCTGTTACAAAATCTCAAATCCCGTTCATAAGCAGCTGACAAACTGTTGTTCATAAATCAAAATTATCTTCACTGCAGTGACAAAACCCCATCGCCCAGAGCCGTCAATCTATAAATACTGTCAAGGTCACCACCACCAGCATACGTTCTTTGCCTGACATGAATTATTACAGCATTTAATTATCTAAAACTATCTCAATAATGGCTTCCAACGAGCTCTAACTCTTCAGGACTGACCCCCGATTGCTACCAACCAGACTACCACCAGAGAAGCTAAAAGTTACAAAACTACAAATCACCACCTCTTCATCACATTCTGTAGGTGGTCTTTGGGTAGTTTGGTTGACTGCAGTGAAACCCCCAACATCTTCCATCGTCGTTCGTTGTGTCGTCCTCTACCTAAAGATAGACAGCATTTGCTGCATGTCGGTTCGGGATCCAACCATTAATTATCGTTGATTTATGCGGTCCGATGCGATCCCGTCCAGAGACCAACTGGAGAGAACCACCGGAGAGTCTCAAGAGCATCAGGTCCCTGATTCCGAAACTTCGTAAGTCTATCTTTGGAGGATTCCACAAGTGTGTCTAGGACTCTAGGTACAACGATTAGACTACGTATTTTCTGGACTTTCTTTCTGCTTTGGATAGTCCGGATTTGGACAGCCGTCAGTAGCAGGCGAAAGAACGTTTTAAACATAACAAGACATTTGGGAAATTTCCCTTGAATAAGAGATAATGGCTGATATAGCCGATGCGGTAGGTGCGTGAGTATTCATCATGACCATGCCGAGGGTGACGGGTTCGATTCCGAAACTTTTCGTGATGCGAATTGCCTCAACTTCCTTGGGGGTAAAGCATCATAAAATAAAAAAAGTAAAAAATAAATAAAAGAAATAAAAAAATAAAAATAGGACAAAAAGTTAAGACATTGCGCTAGGAAGAGAGAGGAAAGAAACTAGTTACTACAACCCTATAACATTCCGGCAAGACGGATCTCAAGTTCGATTGCTGCCCTCTTCTCGTCCTGATGAATCATTAATGTATCAATTTTCCGGATATTGAGGTACAAAGCACTTGTCGATAGTTATCCTCCGTATTCCGTGATGCCGTACTCTAGCTAGCAAAAAATCTCTGACTGGAAATCACTACTGAGAGAAGAACCATGTTTCTGCTTTTTCAAGACCATTCGAAAGACTCAAGATCGAACCAGCAGTAGGAGCAGAGCCAAAACGGCAAGGCCCGGTTTATTTGTACATTGTCCAAGTTTCACAGAAAAGAAGAAAGAGATAAAACTCTCCGGTCTCCAGTGCTGGCGCTGGGGACAGTCCGTAAGAACAAAAGATGGGAAGGCATTTAGCATCGGTTGCACAGATAAAACGACGACAACCAGGGAACCGGGAAACCGAAGAAAATAACATAAATGCTATAGAGTCCAACACAAGAAGAGTCCTACGAATGCACCTCACCGAATTGCCCCCACCACCGAAGCTATGGTTCAAATAGAAGTGGTTCAGACGGGGACAAAGGAGAAAATTAAATCACAGAAGCAACTCTCTGTTTCTCTGCTCGCCACCACTGCTGCTGTTGCTGCTTCTGCAACTCCTAGGGGACAGCGTCTGTCACTGAACAACCAAACAAGAACGAAAAAGAGAGCTCTAATCGAGCAAAATTGGGATTTCCTCTGATGGGAATCTACCAAGACCTCTCTCTCTCTCTCGATGAGGTTGGTGGGGCTGCTCCGCAACTCTACCATTATTGATTGTGGATTATTTGCTTTGTTTTTGCAATCAGTTTTAAAACCTGTGAGTCTCTCAAATGTATGGTAGCTTTAAATAAATTAGTGTGTTGATTTGCTTTTGAAAGTTTAATAAGGGTTCAAAACTGATTCCGCCAGGGATTGCTTCAAGAATTTCTTCAGCGATTCTTCCAGGTGATCCTTCTGCGTTTTTTCCACGATATTCCTTGGAACATTCCACCAGTGATTCCCCATGGATTCTCCTAGGGATGCTTTCAGAGTTTTCTCCAAGCAAATGATTAAAGAAGCATCTTAGAATTCTATCAAACATTTATTCGGAAACTCTTCCAAGAAGTCCTACATCTTTTTTCCAATGGATAACTTTACGATCAACATCTTGGCATTTGGTGATCTAGCTTGAAGTTTTTGCAGACGATCCACTTGGGATTCTGTAGAGAATCCTCTCGGGATTCTGCAGAGAATCCTCTCGGAATTCTGTAAATGATCCTTTCGAGATTCTGTAGAGAATCCTCTCGAGATTCTGCAGAGAATCTTCTCAGGATTCTGCAGAGAATCCTCTCGGGATTCTGCAGAGAATCCTCTCGGCATTCTGCAGAGTGTCCTCTCTGGATTCTGTAAAGAATCCTCTCTGGATTCTGCAGAGAATCCTCTCGGGATTCTGCAGAGGATCCTCTCGGGATTCTGCAGAGAATCCTCTCGGGATTCTGCAGAGGATCCTCTCGGGATTCTGCAGATAATCCTCTCATGATTCTGCAGGTAATCCTCTCGAGATTCTGCTAAGAATCCTCTCTATATTCTGCAGAAAATCCTCTCGAGATTCTGCAAAGAATCCTCTCTATATTCTGCAGAAAATCCTCTCGGGATTCTGCAGAAAATCCTCTCGGGATTCTGCAGAAAATCCTCTCGGGATTCTGCAGAAAATCCTCTCGGGATTCTGCAGAAAATCCTCTCGGGATTCTGCAGAGAATCCTCTCGGGATTCTGCAGAAAATCCTCTTGGGATTCTGCAGAGAATCCTCTCGGGATTCTGCAGAGAATCCTCTCAGGATTCTGTACAGAATCCTCTTGGGATTCTGCAGAGAATCCTTTCAGGATTCTGCAGAGATTCCTCTCAGGGTTCTGCAGAGAATCCTCTCAGGATTCTGCAGAGAATCCTCTCAGGATTCTGCAGAGAATCCTCTCAGGATTCTGCAGAGAATCCTCTCAGGATTCTGCAGAGAATCCTCTCAGGATTCTGCAGAGAATCCTCTCAGGATTCTGCAGAGAATCCTCTCAGGATTCTGCAGAGAATCCTCTCAGGATTCTGCAGAGAATCCTCTCAGGATTCTGCAGAGAATCCTCTCGTAATTCTGCACAGAATCCTCTCGGAATTCTGCACAGAATTCTCTCAGAATTCTGCACAGAATCCTCTCGGAATTCTGCACAGAATCCTCTCGGAATTCTGCACAGCATCCTCTCGGAATTCTGCACAGCATCCTCTCGGAATTCTGCACAGAATCCTCTCGGAATTCTGCACAGAATCTTCAAGGAAATCTGCAGAGAATCCTCTCGGCACTATGCAGAGAATCCTCTCGGAACGCTGCAAAGAATCCTTTTGGGATTCTGCAGAGAATCCTCTCGGGATTCTGCAGAGAATCCTCTCGGGATTCTGCAGAGAATCCTCTCGGGATTCTGCAGAGAATCCTCTCGGGATTCTGCAGAGAATCCTCTCGGGATTCTGCAGAGAATCCTCTCGGGATTCTGCAGAGAATCCTCTCGGGATTCTGCAGAGAATCCTCTCGGGATTCTGCAGAGAATCCTCTCGGGATTGTGCAGAGAATCCTCTCGGGATTCTGCAGAGAATCCTCTCGGGATTCTGCAGAGAATCCTCTCGGGATTCTGCAGAGAATCCTCTCGAGATTCTGAAGAGAATCCTCTCGGGATTCTGAAGAAAATCCTCTCAGGATTCTGCAGAGAATCCTCTCAGGATTCTGCAGAGAATCCTCTCAGGATTCTGCAGAGAATCCTCTCAGGATTCTGCAGAGAATCCTCTCAGGATTCTGCAGAGAATCCTCTCAGGATTCTGCAGAGAATCCTCTCAGGATTCTGCAGAGAATCCTCTCAGGATTCTGCAGAGAATCCTCTCAGGATTCTGCAGAGAATCCTCTCAGGATTCTGCAGAGAATCCTCTCAGGATTCTGCAGAGAATCCTCTCAGGATTCTGCAGAGAATCCTCTCGTAATTCTGCACAGAATCCTCTCGGAATTCTGCACAGAATCCTCTCGGAATTCTGCACAGCATCCTCTCGGAATTCTGCACAGCATCCTCTCGGAATTCTGCACAGAATCCTCTCAGAATTCTGCACAGAATCCTCTCGGAATTCTGCACAGAATCCTCTTAGAATTCTGCACAGAATCTTCAAGGAAATCTGCAGAGAATCCTCTCGGAACGCTGCAAGGAATCCTCTCGGGATTCTGCAGAGAAACCTCTCGGGATTCTGCAGAGAAACCTCTCGGGATTCTGCAGAAAATTCTCTCGGAATTCTGCAGAGAATCCTCTCGGGATTCTGCAGAGAGTCCTCTCGGAATTCTGCACAGAATCCTCTCGGAATTCTGCACAGAATGCTCTCGGAATTCTGCACAGAATCCTCTCGGAATTCTGCACAGAATCTTCAAGGAAATCTGCAGAGAATCCTCTCGGCACTATGCAGAGAGTCCTCTCGGAACGCTGAAAAGAATCCTTTTGGGATTCTGCAGAGAATCTTCTCGGGATTCTGCAGAGAATCCTCTCTGGATTCTGCAGAGAATCCTCTCGGGATTCTGCAGAGAATCCTCTCGGGATTCTGCAGATAAACCGCTTGGGATTCTGCAGAGGATCCTCTCGGGATTCTGCAAAGAATCCTCTCGGGATTCTACAAAGAATCCTTTCGGGATTCTGCAAAGAATCCTCTCGGGATTCTGCAAAGAATCCTCTCGGTATTCTGCAGAGAATCCTCTCGGTATTCTGCAGAGAATCCTCTCGGTATTCTGCAGAGAATCCTCTCAGGATTTTGCAGAGAATCCTCTCGGGATTCTGCAGAGCATCCTCTCGGGATTCTGCAGAGAATCCTCTCGGTATTCTGCAGAGAATCCTCTCGGTATTCTGCAGAGAATCCTCTCGGGATTGTGCAGAGAATCCTCTCGGGATTCTGCAGAGAATCCTCTCGGGATTCTGCAGAGAATCCTCTCGGTATTCTGCAGAGAATCCTCTCGGTATTCTGCAGAGAATCCTCTCAGGATTTTGCAGAGAATCCTCTCGGGATTCTGCAGAGCATCCTCTCGGGATTCTGCAGAGAATCCTCTCGGGATTGTGCAGAGAATCCTCTCGGGATTCTGCAGAGAATCCTCTCGGGATTCTGCAAAGAATCCTCTCGGGATTCTACAAAGAATCCTTTCGGGATTCTGCAAAGAATCCTCTCGGGATTCTGCAAAGAATCCTCTCGGTATTCTGCAGAGAATCCTCTCGGTATTCTGCAGAGAATCCTCTCAGGATTTTGCAGAGAATCCTCTCGAGATTCTGCAGAGCATCCTCTCGGGATTCTGCAGAGAATCCTCTCGGGATTGTGCAGAGAATCCTCTCGGGATTCTGCAGAGAATCCTCTCGGGATTCTGCAGATAAACCGCTCGGGATTCTGCAGAGGATCCTCTCGGGATTCTGCAAAGAATCCTCTCGGGATTCTACAAAGAATCCTTTCGGGATTCTGCAAAGAATCCTTTCGGGATTCTGCAAAGAATCCTCTCGGGATTCTGGAGAGAATCCTCTCGGGATTCTGCAGAGAATCCTCTCGGGATTCTGCAGAGAATCCTCTCGGGATTCTGCAGAGAATCCTCTCGGGATTCTGCAGAGAATCCTCTCGGGATTCTGCAGAGAATCCTCTCGGGATTCTGCAGAGAATCCTCTCGGGATTGTGCAGAGAATCCTCTCGGGATTCTGCAGAGAATCCTCTCGGGATTCTGCAGAGAATCCTCTCGGGATTCTGCAGAGAATCCTCGCGGGATTCTGCAGATAAACCGCTCGGGATTCTGCAGAGGATCCTCTCGGGATTCTGCAAAGAATCCTCTCGGGATTCTACAAAGAATCCTTTCGGGATTCTGCAAAGAATCCTCTCGGGATTCTGCAAAGAATCCTCTCGGTATTCTGCAGAGAATCCTCTCGGTATTCTGCAGAGAATCCTCTCAGGATTTTGCAGAGAATCCTCTCGGGATTCTGCAGAGCATCCTCTCGGGATTCTGCAGAAACTTCTCTCGGGATTCTGCAAAGAATCCTCTCTGGATTCTGCAGAGAATCCACTCGGGATTCTGCAGAAAATCCTCTCGGGATTCTGCAGAGGATCCTCTCGGGATTCTGCAGAGAATCCTCTCAGGATTCTGCAGAGAATCTTTTCGGGGTTCTGCAGAGAATCCTTTTGGATTTCTGTAGAGAATCCTCTCGGGATTCTGCAGAGAATCCTCTCGGGATTCTGCAGGGAATCCTCTCGGGATTCTGCAGAGAATCCTCTCGGGATTCTGCAGAGAATCCTCTCGGGATTCTGCAGAGAATCCTCTCGGGATTCTGCAGAGAATCCTCTCATAATTTTTCAGAGTCCTCTCGGGACTCTGCAAAGAATCCTCTAAGGATTCTGCAGGTAATCCTCTCAGGATTCTTCAGAGAATCCTCTCATGATTCTGCAGAGAATCCTCTCGGGATTCTGCAGAGAATCCTCTCGGGATTCTGCAGAGAATCCTCTCGAAATTCTGCAGAGAATCCTTTCGGGATTTTGCAGAGAATCCTCTCGAGATTCTGCAGAGAATCCTCTCAGGATTCTGCAGATATTTCTCTCGGGATTCGGCGGAGAATCCTCTCAGGATTCTGCGGAGAATCCTCTCGGGATTCTGCAGAGAATCCTGTCATGATTCTGCAGAGAATCCTGTCATAATTCTGCAGAGAATCCTCTCGGGATTCTGCAGAGAATCCTCTCGGGATTCTGCAGATAATCCTCTCGGGATTCTGCGGAGAATCCTCTCGGGATTCTACAGAGAATCCTCTCGGAATTCTACAGAGAATCCTCTCGGGATTCTGCAGAGAATCCTCCCAGGATTCTGCAGAGAATCCTGACGAGATTCTTCAAAGAATCCCCTTATGATTTCTGCAGAGAATTCCCTCAAAATTCTTTAGGGAATCCACTCAGGATTCTGCAGAAAAACTTTTCGAGATTGTGCAGACTGGTCTCTCAGAATTCTCCAGAGAACCTTATATAAACAATTTAGAGTACGACAGCAGTATGACAGTAACTGTAGAAGCAGAACAGAAGCAAGACAGAAGCAGGGCAGAAGAAGAATAGTAACAGAAGCAAAGTAGAAGTCGATCAAGGCCAGAACAGAGACAGGTCAGAAACAGTGTGCAGACAGAACAAGTGCAGAGAAAAAAAACAGACCCACCTGTTACTCAGCTCGGAACAGAGCGCAATAGATGCAGTACAGAAGTAGAGCAGAAGATGGACAGAAACAGGGCAGAAAAAGAAAGCAGAACATAAGCAGACTGAAATCTGAGAAAAAAAAATACAAAAAAAAACAGGACCGCAGCATGACCGAAGCTAGACAGGAGCAGAGCTGTAACAGGGCAATATAATTGTGGAAGCAAGGTCGAAACAGGTCAGAAGCAGATCAGTATCAGGGCAGGAGTAACAGCAGAGTCGATGCAGGTCAGAAGCGTGGCAGAACACAAGAAGAATACAAATAAGGCAGAAAAAGAACAAAAGAAAAATAGAAACAGAGCAACAGAAAAGCAAAAGTACAGTGAATGAAAGAAAGAAGAAAAAAAGTAAAACATTAAAGGACCAACGTCAGAGAAGAACTAGAATGAAGCAAAACAACAGGACTAGAGCATGACAGAAGCTGGACAATAACAAAGTTACAGCAGGTTAAAATAAGTGTAGATGCAGGACAGGAGCAAGATAGAAGTAGGGCAGTAATTAGCAGGGCAGTTCAAGAGCAGAGCAAAGGCAATTCAGAAGCAGGGCAGAAGAGAGGCAAACAACGAAGAAGTAGAGCAGTATCAGGGAAAATCAAGAGCAGAGCAAAAGCAATTCAGGGTAAGAGTAAGAGTAGGATAAAAGTGGAACAAATGCAGAGACTGAAGTAGAACAAAATTAGAGCGGAAGTTAGACAGGTGTAGGGTAGAAGCAGTACAAGAGCAGAAGAGAAGAATAAGTGAAGCAGGGCATATGCAGAGAAGAAGCAAGTAGAATGCTAAAAAAGCAGACTGGGAGCAAACCGAGAGTAGAGAAAAATAGGAATAAAAAAAGGGCCGAAACATAGAACAAAGTTTGCAGATACGGAGTACAAGTAAGACAGAAACAAAAGAAAATATAGCAGGAGCAGACCGAAAGCAGAGAAGAAAAAAAAACAGGATTGGAGCATGAAGAATATATAGGAGCAGATCTGCAGTAATACAGAAGAAGTATAGAATCAGTCGTGAAGCAGAACAGAATCTGGGCTGATCAAGAACCGAGCCGGGGCAGGTCAGAAACAGGGCAGGAATTGGGTAGTAATAGAACAAGTACGAGACCGAAGTAGAATAAAAGCAGGACAAATGTAACACACAAGTACGGCAGAAACAGATTGGAAGCAAGGCATCAGTAGAAAGTAAACATTTCCAGAGAGGAAAAAACGGGTTCTTTATTCCAAAAGTTATTTTTTAATCTTATTTTTTCTATTAAAAGGTACATAACTGATTACACGCACTCAAAGAGGGTATTCTGCTTAAAGGGTTCGAAAAGTCGGTACAAGATTATTTTTCTAGTTTGTCTCACCTTTTCCTCAGTTTATAAAGTTCTTTCCTTCTGTCGTTTTCAAAACCTTCCATAATCGACCAACTTCTCAACAATGCTTATTTCTCCTCCGGGGACCAAGCCACGTCATTAATCACTTTGAAATAACAATATGACCTCCCACAGAGTCGTTACACTACCTTCCGGCGAATCTTTTAGTGCCCCTTGCTTTCGCTTTGCTTTATTACTGAAACACATCACAGTTAATTACCCTTTTGGAAGAGGTGGAAAATGACAGTCAGAATTGAACTGAATTTTTTCGTGACCTTCCCCACAATAGCTGCAGTGCACAGTAGTCGTTTTTTGGGAACGTCCTTGTGTGCTCCGACGCGAGCAATGGAAATCGTCCAAAGATTTTTGGAAATTCGTGTCGAAATGGGCTGCTCTTAGTAAACGATTTAAATTTTGTACGAAGCATTTTAAAATTGTAGTATTATTTATGAAAATAATATAAAGCTGATCATCCAAATCATTGGACAAACCCCACTTCACGGAAGGCCCTTGCTTAACCGCATCCCCGTTCGAAACAAATTGAGCAAACTTGTTCGTCGAACACAAAAACCACATCAATCGTTTGAATGTAATATCCTGCTTCTCCTCCCCCGTGCACTATCACCAACCATCTCTGAAAAGAAATTTCCACTTCACCGATAAAACGTGGAATCCAATCCGGATCCCGAATTGCCTCCGGCCGAGGGCAGGCAGCCCAATCGCACTTCCCGGTAGGATCCAGTCCTGATCAGATGAGAAGTACACAATTATATCCAGCCATGATTTTTTTCAACAAAAGCTGTTATTGAACTTGTACTGATAGTAGATTTATAGAAAAAACTCCAACATACTTGTTTTGTTTTTCAGTTTGACAAAACATTACAACTTATGGTATAATAATAACAAAATCATAACATAATTTGTTAAATACAGGTACTTCATAATAACAAAATTATGGCAGGTACTATTATCCAATGATAAAAACTTTTGATGTTTATTTCAAATTTATTGGCCCGAATGTGTAGAAAAATAACACAAAAAAAAATAATAAAAATTGAATAGTTATTTATGTAACGAGTTGCAAAAAGTTGATTTTTTCAGCACGAGTCGTACATTTATCCAACGAGCCTTGCCGAGTTGGATAAATACGAAGAGTGCTGAAAAAATCGAGTTTTGCAACGAGTTCCATACAAAATTTTATGCAATGATTTTTTCATAATGCAACCCATTTGAGTTGCATAATATTCATAATGCAACTCAAATGAGTTGCATTATGAACATTATACAACTATTTTTCATTATGCAACTCATTTCAGTTGCATAATGAGCCAGTTCGGAAAAATTGGCCGTTATGATACCAAAATAAGTTATATAAAATGTAAATTATTATACTGAATTGCATAAAATAAATTAAAATGACTTTCTAACATCAAATAGTTATAGTAAATATTTCCAAAAAAATATGTAATAAAATTTTTTAAACAATTATTTGAATAAAGAATGATTAAACATGTTTTGGTTCATTATGAATGTTTATATTAAGAATAACGATTATTAAAAATCCGGAATGAATATTTCCAATGAAATGAATGAATGTTTTTTTTTCAAAAATTTCATTTATTTCCAACTGAAGTTTTCGTAATTTGATTATAACCTTCTGTTCAGGCTTCCACGCACCCCGGAACGCTTCATTAGCTTGCCTGGCAGGAGCAGCAACAGCGTAGTAGCGTTACGCCCCATTCCATCTCACTTGATGGAAATCTATATCCCCGCAGGACGGGATCGATCTCTCGCTTCCTCCGTCTTGGAATTTAATTCGGAGTGGAGATGCTGATACCGACAGCCAGCCAGCCAGCAGTGCAGTGGTGGAGGAAGCGACAGTGAATAAATTAAAATCGATTCCGGGAAGAAGGTTTCCGCCCTCTTTGGCCACAGGCTGGCTAATCTCATTATATCAATATTTGAAAACAATTTTCGACGGATGGTGGACTGATTTGTGAGAGAGTAGACTGTTACATTGCCCAGAGCTTAGGATTTGGAAGCAGGGTTTTTTTTTTCTTTTTCCGAAATTCCAAAGGCGGGCTAGTAACTTTCCAAATAAAACGAATAAATTAAGCACTCTTGGTTGGGGTAATCTTATTTTTGTTCACAGTTCGATGATGAGCAGTCCAAGAGGCAAACCATGCGTTAAAACTGCGAGGATAAATACAAATGTCCAAGTGATTACTTTCGGATTTTTAAAAAAAGCACTACACTCTTTAAAGTCTAAACTAGAACTGAATCACTTAATTTATTCTTCTATCCTGGTAACCTAACTTCACTTGTAACTCACCGGGTCAGCCTGGGAAACAATGATGTCGCTGCACTGGTTCTCATCGAATTGTCACGTTTCAGGACTCCGGTTTCATCGTGACAAAGTTGCTTCGCGTGGCGTGGGAATTGGTGTCTCGATGATCTGGCAGGCTCGGATGAAACGTTGCATAGCACCGTATGGGAACTATGGTGCGTCAACTTAATTGATGAACTGGCAGGTTGTGATACAATGTTGTTTCAAGCCGTGTGGTAACTACGGTGCGTTGATGATGCTGTTAGATTACAGGTGACAACCTGAACATAACTCCCCCCTTTCTAGCTTGAACCGTCCCGGTTCAACCCGATATCAGTATCCATAGATGCAGATGGTTTGATAATAATTTTCGACCAGATTTTCCTTATCTCCTTGAACAGGTAAATACATATTATTAGAAAAATGATTATTATTAGTGTTCCTCCATTGGAAGCATGGCGATTTGTAGATTCTAAAGCATCGATCCTGTGCCTGTTGTTTATATGCAGCTCTTGTAAGGTTTGTGTTTCTGTCTTAATTGTTTTTGATTTGTTGATAAACGTTGATTGCAGTGGAAGTATTTCCAAATGATTGTTGTTATCGAATTCGAAATTTTGAAATGATTCATTATCTATTTGTATCGAACAGTTTCTGAAGCTGATAAGAAATGATCCTGTTAGATTTTTATTTCCAAACCCGCAACTGTTCTTCAATTGCACAGTTGAATATACATTTCGAATGAGTATTTTTCCACTTCCAATAGGTTTGATTTCATTGACTCTGTTGTACTTTTTGAATGGACAGTTACTAGGATTTCCTTTTAGTAATCGATGAATGCACGTGTCGTCGGAGACATTTTTCATTGTCTGTAATTTGCAAATAATATTTTGCTCGATGTTCACGCAAGTATCATTTGTTATAAATGTAACGTTGGTTCCTAATACTGCCTTCGTGAAATCAATTGCTATTACTTCGCCATTTACAGGTATGTTTTCTACAATAATTTGCTGGTAGGACCCAGGTAAGAATTTCGGAATTTTTATGAGAAACACAATGGATGATCCGTTGTAATAGGCTGCCGGTTCTAGAAACTCATAGACCTGTTCATCGTTGTTTATGGAGATTCCTGCGCGTTCCAAACTTTCGGCTATGTACTCGATTTCTGTTGTTTGAAGTATTCCTTTAGACAAAACGCCTACTTTAGCCATGACAATCGAGTCTGAGATGTCTTCCAAATGTCTTTGTACCACATCCAGGTTGAAGATTAACCTCTGGAAATGTTGAATATGTTCCCAGGAGACCTTCATATTTTTGTTTGATCTAATCTGATTCGTTAGTTTACCTAATTCTTCCTTTTCATTGAGAACTGTTTTTGTCAAGTTATTGATTCTTTCTTGAAACTGATTGTTTATTTTTATTTGGAGATTGTTTGATTCTATGAGGTTCTTGTTGGAATATTGTAAAAGGTTTATATTTTGATTTAAGTTTACTAAGTCATTGTTATCCAAATTCCCTGTTATTGTTTTAATTAAAGTGCCTAGAATATTGATTGCTCTTTTGGACTTTCTCCGAATGCTAAGCTTTTGTAGTGTCGCGTTTGTTTGACTAAATTTAATCTTCAAAATATCCTTAAAATCTCTGGTATGCAAGTTTGAATCTATCTGATTGATCATTATATCGTATTGTTGTAAAATCTCGTGAAATGTATTAAGAGTTATTTTATGAACCAACCAATCGTGTCCATTTGAAATGAAAGTTTTACCAACTTTTAGCGCTACAATACCCGGGTTGTTATTCAAATCGGTAATTTCTAAGTATGTGCCTTGTGCTGAAAAATAAAGGTATGAAGAAAGGATTGGGATTATGGATAGTATGGATAACATCCTCCGCAACATCGTGTCCGGACCTGTGAAAATAAACATAATTTTAGAATTTATTTCCATTTGTGGTCAAGTACCGGCATAATACTGAAAATTTTGATACAACTCCCAATATTTTTTTTTTCATTATTATTACTGATTATGCCAGTACTTTCAAATAATTTTCCGTTTCCTTTTCAATTTCGATTTATGAATTTTTCTGGAGTTCTGATCTATTATGCATACGTCCTTATTTTCTTTTACTTTAATTTCTGCATATCTTTCTTCGTGTTTCAGATTATTTCTCTTCCTTTGATAGACTGTTTTATTCTCTTCGAATTCTTCAGGTTCCTCTCTATTCAGGTTCAATTTTTCTAATTCTTTTTGTTTGCGTTCAATTTGTTTTTCCTTCATTTCTCGAAAAAACATTTCTTTTTGTCTTATTCTCTCATCGAGGTCCTGTGGTACAGTAGAATTATTACGTATTCCGTGAAATAATTCTCTAGGTGTTAAATTGGTTTGACTATGAATCGAGTCGTTGTAAATGGCCATGGCCAAATTAATTTTTGTAGATTCTGGAAGGTCTTTAGTTGAATTTTTGTTTGATAGAATGTTGTGTAGTTCCCTCAAGGTTCGATGAACAATTTCTACTACACCGTTTGAGGATGATTGACCTAGACTGGTGAAGTGGTATTCAATTTGATTCTCCTCTAAAAATTCTCTCATTGCAGCTGAAGTAAATGAGGCTTCGGAGTCCATGACAAGAGTTATTGGTTTCCCTAGCATTGTTATGAATTTGGAAAATGCTTGTATTATATGAACATGGTTTCGTGTTTTAATGGGTATAGCGATTGCTAACCTCGAAAATTTATCGCAAAATGTCAAGTACAATTTATTTCTCATTATAAAGATGTCAAGATGCACGATTTCCAATGGTTTTGATGGTATTTGAGTAAATTTGAATTTCATTTTGTACGGATGTCGCTCATATTTACTTTTTTGGCATAACTTGCACATATTTATGAAACGTGTGATCTTGGATTTCATTTTAGGAAAAAAGTATTCGGTTTTAATATGTTTAAAAGTTTCTACAATCCCTCTATGATTGTAGTTATGTCGCGCTTGAATAATCTGATCTTGTTCAATTTCTTCAGTAACATCGATTAACATTTTTTCCGTCCAGAACATTTTGAACGTTTTAGCTCTGGAAAAATAGTTTTTGTAAATAATTTGCAAACTTCGTAAAATATCAGTTTTGCAAAATAATCCATTTGTGCAGGTTGGGCTTGCATAGTCTTTCAGTATGTTAATCAGAATACCAGGACTAAAATTTAGTTTTTTGATTGTTACTCTCGTATGATGTGGAAAAATAATAGAAGTTTCTACACTATCTTCAGAAGATTGTTCTAAAACAATTTGGTTTCGAAATTCGTTCAACGGTTTTTCTGTACTAGGAATAAAGTCTCCATCATCCGTATCAGCCGAATGTTGTGTCATGCTATCTTCGCTGGTTGTATGTATTTCAGCTACTGTTGAATTTTCTGGTTCTATTCTTGATAATGCATCCGCGTTTCTATTCAAAGTGCCTTTTTTGTATGTAACGTCAAATTCATACTCTTCTAATTCTAGTTTCATATGTAATAACTTTCGATTTAAATCTTTCTTTTGTCTGAGCCATATCAAAGCTTTATGGTCAGTTCGTAACTGAAATTTTGTTCCATAAATGTATGGTCTAAAATGCTTTACAGCCCACACAATGGCAGCAAGTTCTTTTTCTGTGGCAGACCAATTACATTCTGTATCATTTAGGGTTCGCGATGCATATGCAATTGGATGTTCTTTTGAATCTTCGAATTTCTGTGAAAGAACCGCGCCAAGTGCAAAGTCGCTTGCATCGGTTTCAAGAATGAATGGCTTATCGAAATCTGGGTACCGTAAGATAGGGTCGGATGTAAGCAGTTGTTTGCAATCATCGAAACAATTTTTAAACTCCTCATTATGAATAATTTGTGCTCCCTTTTTCAAACATTTTGTTAAAGGTTTTGTTAGTTTCGCAAAGTCTTTTATAAACTTCCTATAATAACCAAGAAGTCCAAGAAACCCTTTTATTTGCTTTGTTGTTTTTGGTAAAGGCCAGGTTAAGATTTTTTCGATTTTGTTTGGATTTGGTTTGATACCATCTTCCGTTACAACATGACCAAGAAATTCACATTGTTTTTGCAAAAATTCGCATTTATCCACTTGTACCTTCAAATTGGCCTCAATCAATCTACGTAGCACTTTATTTAAATTATCCAAGTGTTGTTGCAGAGAATTTCCAAAAACAATAATATCATCTAGATAAACTAGACAACATTTTCCAATAAGGTCGCATAAAATTCGATTCATTGCGCGCTGGAAAGTAGCTGGCGCATTTTTTAATCCAAAAGGCATTCGAATGAATTCAAAATGCCCTTTTTCGGTACTGAAGGCTGTCTTTGACCTGTCTCTGGGGTCTACTTCAATTTGATGAAAACCCGATTTGAGATCGAGCGTAGTGAAGTAAACGCTTCTTCCTAATTTGTCTAAAATTTCATCCATGTTAGGGATTGGAAATTTGTCGTCGATCGTCTTTTCATTGAGTTTGCGATAATCGACCACAATTCTCCATTTCTTTTTTCCACTAGCATCCATTTTTTTAGGGACTATCCAAATTGGCGATGTCCAAGGTGAAATCGAGTTTTGGATTATTCCGTCCGCGAGCATTTCGTTTATTTGCTTTTCTACCTCGGGTTTATGAATATTCGGGTAACGATAAGTTTTTGTATGAATCGGTAAATCGTCCACAGTTCGAATTCTATGTTTAGTTGCCGTGGTGCATGTAAGTTTTTCTCCAGGTTTCTGAATAATGTTTAAGTTCTTCCTCAGAACATCAAGTAGTTTGGATTTCTCCTCATAATTCAGATGATTTGTACGAATCAAATTATCTAATTCCTCATATTTCAAATCGCTTTTACCTTGTATGTTGCCATGATTAAAATTTATTTCCTGTAACTTGTCTACTTTATTAACTTTAATTGGTTCAACCCAATTAAATGCGATATTTTCACCGTAATTCATTGCTAATGATGTTATGAAACCATCTTTAGCAGTATAAACGCCTGGAGGTATAGAAACTTCTGAAAGTTTCAATTTTTTAGATAGAAAAACATCGCCTTTCTGCTCAACAACTGGAATTTTGATGAGTTTCGCTGAATTAGCGTTAATTGTTACGTCAGGAGATCCCATTTTTCTAATTTCCAATTTAACAGTCTTGTGTGGAAATTTCAAAGTATTTTTTCCGATGTCCAATACTGCTTGTAACTGTGACAAAGTCTCGTATCCCAAAATTCCATCAAAGAAACTGTGAAATTTGAATAAGTAGAATGGTACGTCTTTCTTAACTCCAAATATTTGGGTGACAAATTTTTGTGAAGATTTGTGGTGTATTTGAAATTTTAATAGTTTTACATGATACTTTTCTCGATTCAGGAATCAAATGAGGTGATATGAAATTTTTGTTGGAACCACTATCGATTAAGATTTTTGCTTTGTAACCTGTTGGAAGTTTCATAAACGTGTACGGTAGACCATTATTTGCATTTATTTCAATTTTTCTTTGAAACAGGCAATTTGAAAATTTACTTCCTCTTCTTCTGAACTTGATTCGTTATTATCTTCGACATCATCCGAGGGTTTTTCAGATTCATCATCACAAGTGTCGTGGTTGTTAATTCTATTTGATCTTAAGGAAGGGTCGATTTCCATTGGAGAACTTTTTTGTCTATCGGAATGCCTAGGAAACCGTGCAGACGAATGTTGTGGGTGCGGTTCAAATTTGTCACTTTTTTGATTAAATTTTCCACTGGGTTTTTGCGAATTTGGGGTTGTTTGCTTTTTTAATAATTCTGCATTTTTAAATTTACATAGGAATGCATAAGCACTTTCCAAATCCTCCGGTTTAGATGCTTGCGCGTAACCGAAATATGGCTTGCTAAGGCCGTTGATGAACGCCGCCAAGGATTCCTGATCCAGAAATTCATTTATTGCATCCCAATGATTGAAATAAAGAGTCTTATCTTTAGCCAAAGATTTCATATTTTGCACTATTTCTTTTGTTCGCCTATAGTAAAGATGAATAGAGTCTTCCATTTTTAAGGTCCATAATTGAGTCTGGTACGTTGCCATGTCGTTTTTATCACCATAAATCGATCGTAAAATATCTGCGACTTCGGTAAACGTCGATGGGTTCCCATTAACGCAAACTGTATCACGGGCTTTACCTTCGATTTTATTGATTACGGACTGTTCGTAAATATTGAACACATCCACAGATACTCTTGTTCTAAACAGATTTAGAGTTCTTTCGGCTGTACTGAGCCATGCACTTAACTGCTTTTTGTTCCCGTCAAAAGTTGGGATAATTTTTATTGGGTCCGGGATTCGAAAGATATCCGGTTGCCCGTTCACTGCGGGTGCAGCAGCAGCGTTAGCTGCTATTTGATTGTGCTGCAACTGATCCGCTCGAAGTTGCACATTTTCCTGCTGGAGTGTATTTACACGTTGTTCCAGCGTGCTCAAAAGGTTAAACATAGCTTGCATGTCGAAGCCTTCCGCCATCGTTTCGTTCTCTGGTTTGAAACTTATGGCTTTTACTTTTGAGAACGGCCTATATTTAGGCATGTAATTAAATAAGTTAAGGAAAGAAGTTACTCACCTTGTTTAAGTTCTCCCTATCTCAAATGGCTGAAGCCAACCGTCTAAGGAGAATGTCGCTGGAATAGGACGTCACGAGTCACCTACGTGGCGAGGGATGGCTCCAAATTCTCGATGAACTCTTCGCCGGGCGTCCAAAGCTGCAGGATCGAGCTCAATTGCACTACACAAAACACAGAGATTGTTCAACGCGACGCACGTTCACTTGTCACTACGGGTTGAGCTTCAAATTAACTTGCTCTCGTTGGTCACTGTTTTTGTGCACACGCGATTGTTCCAACTAGTTACTTCTAGACGTAGAAAGGGCCGCACGACTGCGCCGCAAATGTCCAAGTGATTACTTTCGGATTTTTAAAAAAAGCACTACACTCTTTAAAGTCTAAACTAGAACTGAATCACTTAATTTATTCTTCTATCCTGGTAACCTAACTTCACTTGTAACTCACCGGGTCAGCCTGGGAAACAATGATGTCGCTGCACTGGTTCTCATCGAATTGTCACGTTTCAGGACTCCGGTTTCATCGTGACAAAGTTGCTTCGCGTGGCGTGGGAATTGGTGTCTCGATGATCTGGCAGGCTCGGATGAAACGTTGCATAGCACCGTATGGGAACTATGGTGCGTCAACTTAATTGATGAACTGGCAGGTTGTGATACAATGTTGTTTCAAGCCGTGTGGTAACTACGGTGCGTTGATGATGCTGTTAGATTACAGGTGACAACCTGAACATAACTAAATATGGCATTCCTCCTAGAAATCCTTCTGGACTCGTTCCTGGAATTCCTTATGGAATTCGTTCTGGAACTTCTCATGGAGTTCCTTTTGAAATTCTTTGAAGAAATCCTTCTGGACTTCTTCCAACCCTTCCATGTCTCCCAATAGGGGACTTCCGTCTTGAATTCCTCCTCTGCTTCCTCCTGGAATTTTTCCTAGAATTCCTTCAAGAAATCCTTCTGGACTTCCACCTAGTAGTTCTCTTCGATTTTTCCTGAAATTCCTTCTGAACTTCATCGTGGGTTTCCTTCTAGAAATCCTTCAGAAATTTTATCTGGAGTTCCTCTTGGAATCACTTCTGGAATTCCTCCTAAAACTCATTCTTAAATTTCTCCAAGAATTCGTTTTTGAACTCCTCCCGAAATTTCATCTGGAATTCCCAGAAGACCCAGAAGACCCAGAAGACCCAAAAGACCCAGAAGACCCAGAAGACCCAGAAGACCCAGAACACTCAGAAGACCCAGAAGACCCAGAAGACCCAGAAAACCCAGAAGACCCAGAAGACCCAGAATTCCCAGAAGACCCAGAAGACCCAGAAGATCCCGAGCGGAAAGAAATAGCAACTGAATAACACATAAGGGTATTAATCTCAAATACTATCATACCTTGATATGCCCTTCATTAGGTGGACATAAGAGGCAAAACAACAAAAACGAATACCATAATTTTGTATGAATAACACCTAGAAAATAACAAGTAATGCTATTTCAATAATAAATGCATACCTAAAATTTTGAGTTCTGTATTTGTTATCCATTGAATAACATAGCAATAACATGTTTTGTTATTAAATTGTTCATGTTTTCGATAGCTTCATGATGTAATAGCAAAACATGTTCTTTAGTCATATCACTGCAAAATATAATCAATACCAAACTCTGCTTAAATACCTCGAATCGTTAATGTAATGTTCTCATAATATTTTGTAGAATAGTTCATTAATATCACTTTTAGGTATTAGAGCACAGTTTGTTCTTTGAATGATATTTGTAAGGTATTCGCTTCTGCTCGGGACCCACAAGACCCAGAAGACCCAGAAGACCCAGAAGACCCAGAAGACCCAGAAGACCCAGAAGACCCAGAAGACCCAGAAGACCCAGAAGACCCAGAAGACCCAGAAGACTCAGAAGACCCAGAAGACCCAGAAGACCCAGAAGACCCAGAAGACCCAGAAGACCCAGAAGACCCAGAAGACCCAGAAGACCCAGAAGACCCAGAAGACCCAGAAGACCCAGAAGACCCAGAAGACCCAGAAGACCCAGAAGACCCAGAAGACCCAGAAGACCCAGAAGACCCAGAAGACTCAGAAGACCCAGAAGACCCAGAAGACCCAGAAGACCCAGAAGACCCAGAAGACCCAGATCTGGGGATCCTGTGGATCTGGGGATCCTGTGGATCTGGGGATCCTGTGGATCTGGGGATCCTGTGGATCTGGGGATCCTGTGGATCTGGGGATCCTGTGGATCTGGGGATCCTGTGGATCTGGGGATCCTGTGGATCTGGGGATCCTGTGGATCTGGGGATCCTGTGGATCTGGGGATCCTGTGGATCTGGGGATCCTGTGGATCTGGGGATCCTGTGGATCTGGGGATCCTGTGGATCTGGGGATCCTGTGGATCTGGGGATCCTGTGGATCTGGGGATCCTGTGGATCTGGGGATCCTGTGGATCTGGGGATCCTGTGGATCTGGGGATCCTGTGGATCTGGGGATCCTGTGGATCTGGGGATCCTGTGGATCTGGGGATCCTGTGGATCTGGGGATCCTGTGGATCTGGGGATCCTGTGGATCTGGGGATCCTGTGGATCTGGGGATCCTGTGGATCTGGGGATCCTGTGGATCTGGGGATCCTGTGGATCTGGGGATCCTGTGGATCTGGGGATCCTGTGGATCTGGGGATCCTGTGGATCTGGGGATCCTGTGGATCTGGGGATCCTGTGGATCTGGGGATCCTGTGGATCTGGGGATCCTGTGGATCTGGGGATCCTGTGGATCTGGGGATCCTGTGGATCTGGGGATCCTGTGGATCTGGGGATCCTGTGGATCTGGGGATCCTGTGGATCTGGGGATCCTGTGGATCTGGGGATCCTGTGGATCTGGGGATCCTGTGGATCTGGGGATCCTGTGGATCTGGGGATCCTGTGGATCTGGGGATCCTGTGGATCTGGGGATCCTGTGGATCTGGGGATCCTGTGGATCTGGGGATCCTGTGGATCTGGGGATCCTGTGGATCTGGGGATCCTGTGGATCTGGGGATCCTGTGGATCTGGGGATCCTGTGGATCTGGGGATCCTGTGGATCTGGGGATCCTGTGGATCTGGGGATCCTGTGGATCTGGGGATCCTGTGGATCTGGGGATCCTGTGGATCTGGGGATCCTGTGGATCTGGGGATCCTGTGGATCTGGGGATCCTGTGGATCTGGGGATCCTGTGGATCTGGGGATCCTGTGGATCTGGGGATCCTGTGGATCTGGGGATCCTGTGGATCTGGGGATCCTGTGGATCTGGGGATCCTGTGGATCTGGGGATCCTGTGGATCTGGGGATCCTGTGGATCTGGGGATCCTGTGGATCTGGGGATCCTGTGGATCTGGGGATCCTGTGGATCTGGGGATCCTGTGGATCTGGGGATCCTGTGGATCTGGGGATCCTGTGGATCTGGGGATCCTGTGGATCTGGGGATCCTGTGGATCTGGGGATCCTGTGGATCTGGGGATCCTGTGGATCTGGGGATCCTGTGGATCTGGGGATCCTGTGGATCTGGGGATCCTGTGGATCTGGGGATCCTGTGGATCTGGGGATCCTGTGGATCTG